>NW_027595531.1:22500-27500 GCF_031162955.1 Sander vitreus | reverse complement strand
ACACGCTAAAAGTCCTGATTATTTACATGGAGTCTGGTGGAAATATGCTGGCTCTATACACGCTAAAAGTCCTGATTATTTACATGGAGTCTGGTGGAAATATGCTGGCTCTATACACGCTAAAAGTCCTGATTATTTACATGGAGTCTGGTGGAAATATGCTGGCTCTATACACGCTAAAAGTCCTGATTATTTACATGGAGTCTGGTGGAGTTTGGTGATGGGGATTTCAAGGCTGTTTCATGTTATATACATGATATTCTGCGCAGAAAAACATCAACAGGTCGGTCACACATAACCTGTAAGAGCTCAACTCTGCTGCCCTCTGAAAGTGTGTATAAGTGTGTGTATAAGTGTGTGTATAAGTGTGTGTGTGTGTCAGCACTTTTCCCGGCTGGTCATAAAGAAATCTGCTGCCGCTCGCATTTTATCCTGCTAATCTATAAGCATAATACCACAGTACCTCGCTTCACCTCTCTGCCTCCTTCTGTCTCTACTCCTTCCCTCCACACACTCTTCTTATACACTCTGCTTACACGTCTGGGTCTAAAAGTATCCTGTGTGTATACCAGGATACTGCAGCATTATAAACACCTTTGCTGTGTCTCAAACTGTGCACTTCTGTACGTGCACTGTTTTAAATCCATGCACTTCTGTACGTGCACTGTTTTAAATCCATGCACTTCTGTACGTGCACTAAATCCATAGTTCATTCACACTGATGAAATACGACCAGAGCCCTCTGAGTTACAGGTGTTATTTAGAGAGCGATGGGAGGGAGTACCATTTTATTTATTTTTTTTAAGTTGTTGCCGCTTTTTCCGACATTTGTCGCCTTTAGTTTCTGTTTTCTATTTTTTTTTTTTTTTTTCTGTAGACCTATTTGTCGCCTTTATTTTTTTGTTTTTAATTTTTTCTGATGTTTTTGTCGCCTTTTTTAAGGTTATTTTGGACATTTTTTTTCCGACGTTTTTGTCGCCTTTAAGTCTCTTCTTTTGAGTTTTTACAAAAATATTTTTCGATGTTTTTGTCGACTTTTTTAAGATTATTTTTCCAGAATTTGTTCAACGTTTTCGTAGCTTTTTTTTTTTTTTTTTTGGAAATAATTTTCGACGTATTTGTCGCCTTTTTTTAAGGTTATTTTGGACATTTTTTCGTCGATGTTTTTGTCTCTTTATTAAATATTTTTTCAACAATATTTTGTTATTATTTCATTTTTATAATGTTTTTGTTGCTATATTTTAGGCATTTTTAAAATGCGTTAAAAAAACGTTTTCGTAGCTTTTTTCTTGTTTTTTTTTAATTCTTTTCGACAATTTTTTCGATGTTTTTGTTGCATTTTTTAGGCATTTTTAGATTTTTTGTTCAACGTTTTTGTAGCTTTTTTCTTGTTTTTTTAGGACATTATTTTCAACGTATTTGTTGCATTTTTTATGTTTATTTTGGACATTTTTTTTCGACGTTTTTGTCGCCTGTTTATTTAATTTCTTTCGAAGTCTTGCATTTTTTTAGGCTTTTTTTGATATTTTTCCAACAATGTTTTTGACGTTTTTGTTGCCTTTTGTTATTATTTAATTTTTTGGATGTTTTTTTTGCTATATTTTAGGCATATTAAAAAGAAATTAGAGAACGTTTTCTTGTTTTTTTTTAAAATTATTTTCGACGTATTTGTCGCCTTTTTTAAGGTTATTTTGGACATTTTCTTCGATGTTTTTGTCACCTGTTTGTCTATTTTTCTTGATAATTCTTTGGATGTTTTTGTAGCTTTTTTGTGGCCTTTTTTATTTTTAAATACATGCAATGTTGGACCCAAAGTTACGCCGTTGCTATGACTACCCGGATGCTGTACTCAAAACGGTCCTAACGTTGAGTGCTAGAAGGAATACAGCTACAGCGACAGTTAAGTCACCAAAAGATCTAGTTATGGTCAGGAAAAAGACCGCTGGTTTGGATTAAACACTCCTGAGCAACCAACACGCATTTGGGACACCATATGGTGAAGGGTATGTGATGATGTGGGGGGGGTATGGTGAAGGGTATGTGATGATGTGGGGGTATGATGAAGGGTATGAGATGATGGGGGGGTATGGTGAAGGGTATGTGATGATGTGGGGGTACGGTGAAGGGTATGTGATGATGTGGGGGTATGGTGAAGGGTATGTGATGATGTGGGGGTACGGTGAAGGGTATGAGATGATGTGGGGATATGGTGAAGGGTATGTGATGATGTGGGGGTACGGTGAAGGGTATGTGATGATGTGGGGGTATGGTGAAGGGTATGTGATGATGTGGGGGTATGGTGAAGGGTATGTGATGATGGGGGGGTATGGTGAAGGGTATGTGATGATGTGGGGGTATGGTGAAGGGTATGTGATGATGGGGGGTATGGTGAAGGGTATGTGATGATGTGGGGGTATGGTGAAGGGTATGTGATGATATGGGGATATGGTGAAGGGTATGTGATGATGGGGCGGTATGGTGAAGGGTATGTGATGATGTGGGGGTACGGTGAAGGGTATGTGATGATGTGGGGGTATGGTGAAGATGGGGGGGTATGGTGAAGGGTATGTGATGATGTGGGGGTATGGTGAAGGGTATGTGATGATGTGGGGGTATGGTGAAGGGTATGTGATGATGTGGGGGTATGGTGAAGGGTATGTGATGATGTGGGGGGTATGGTGAAGGGTATGTGATGATGTGGGGGTATGGTGAAGGGTATGTGATGATGTGGGGGTATATATGAAGCTTTTACGCATGATTGTTGCGTAACATCCGGCTGTAGCTGTATCCCCTCTAGCCACAAGCGTGGGACGCTGGACACATCTACAAAGGTAACTTATACATGCATTATTTTTTAAATAAGTACCACTGTATGTAGTCAGTTAGGGAGACAACAAGCTGGTTTGTATTTAGTTTTCGGACGACTATAGGTGGCGGTATCGCTCCGCACGGCTTCAGCTTACATTAAAGGCTTTCAAGCGTTAAAGACAAAAGTCAATACAAGTTTTATTTTGTTTTATTGTCATGTATCATATTTTCTTTATGGCTTTCAGTTGGAGTGGCCGACATGTTATTACTACATCTGCAAAAAAAAAAAATTAAGCAAACAGACCGTGTGTGTGTGTGTGTGTGTGTGTGTGTGTGTGTGTGTGTGTGTGTGTGTGTGGTAGGGAGGGGAGGAGGGTGTATTGATTCAGTGTCTAGACGCAGATATATCAACTATCTCTCTGCAGACAGAAGGCCACACACACACACACGCACGCGTACACACACACACACACACACACACATACATGCACGCACGCACGCACGCACGCACACACACACTCACTCACTGCAGTGTTTTCTGCTCCAAACAGAAACTGATCCCACCTTTCGCAGAGGCTGGAAAACCCTGCTCAGATGTTTCTGTGTATATTTCTGTGTGTGTGTGTGTGTGTGTGTGTGTGTGTGTGTGTGTGTGTGTGTGTGTGTGTGTGTGCGCTTACGTTGAGGAAGCCCACCTGTCCGGCCTGCTGGGCGGAGTCAGGACAGACCAGCTGGACGAACTCCTTGAGCGTCTCCTGCGGGTGATACCTGATGGCCGGGTGGGAGAAGTAGGAGCCAGGCTGCTGCAGGATGGGGGAGGAGGAGAAGTGGAGGCTGGAGGGGGGAGCATGGGGGCTCGCTGTGGGGGGAGGGAGGGAGGGAGGAGAGAAAGAAAGGAGACAGAATATTATTAAGAGACAGAAAGGAGAGGGTTCGGGGAGCGAGGTTATAGAGAGTTGATACAGAGAGAGAGAGAAGGGGAGGGAGGAGAGGGAGAGAAAGAAAGGGGAGAAGAAATGATTAGAAAAGAGAGTGTTTGAAGAGGGATGTAGATGGTTGATAGAGAGAGAGAGAGAGAGAGAGCGAGAGAGAAGGAGGGAGAGAGACAGAGACAGAGAGAGAGAGGGAGAGAGGGAGGGAGAGAGAGAGAGAGGGAGGGAGAGAGAGAGAGAGAGAGAGAGAGAGAGAGAGAGAGAGAGAGAGAGAGAGAGAGAGAGAGAGAGAGAGAGAGAGGGAGGGAGGAGTAAAAAAGGAGGGAGGGAGGAGAACAAGAAAGGAGAAAGAGAGAGAGAGAGTAAAAAAGAGACATATAAAGTTGATTAAAGGGGGCGTGGCATCACATGCAAATACCTGCTGACACACACACACACATACACACACACACACACACACACACACACACACACACACACACACACACACACACACACACACACACACACACACACACACACACACACACACACACACACACACACACACACACACACACACACACACAGAGATACATACACACACACACACACACACACACACACACACACACACACACACACACACACACACACACACACACACACACACACACACACACACACACACACACAGCTGTCAAAGAGAAAGAGTGTGTGGAGGTCAATGAGTAGATTTATTTATGTTCCTCCTCTTCTTTCCTTTCCTCTTTTCTCCTCTCCTTTTTTTAATTCTTTCCTTTTCTCATTCCCTCCATCTTCCTCCCCTCTTCTCTGTGCTAATCTCACTCTCTCCTCCCCTCTCCTTCCTTCTTTCCACCTTTTTCCTCTCCTCTCTTATCTCCTCTTCAATCCTTTGCTCTTTTGCATCTCTCCTTTCCGTTTCCTTCATTCCACTTTTTTTCCTCATCACTCCTCTCTTGTCTCCTCCTCTTCTATCCTTTGATCTTGTCCTCCTTCCTCCTCTCATCCCACGCCCTCCCCCTCTTTCCTCCGCTCCTGTTTCCTCTCCTCGTTCCTTTACTTCATGCCCTCCTCTCCAGTTCTCTCCTCTCCTCCTTCGTTTTCTCCTCTCCTCTCTAATCTTATTAGGGCTCTAATTGGTCTAACATTCTCTGATTGCTCGTTAGCGGACAAGGCCTCGTTAAGGACTGTGATGAACAGAGACAAGAAGAGAGAAAGATATGTAACAGAGAGAGAGGGAGAGAGAGAGAGAGAGAG
>NW_027595531.1:7500-10000 GCF_031162955.1 Sander vitreus | reverse complement strand
AAGGGAACAGGACGAGGAGGCATATAATATGTCTCAGTCTCCAGGTGTGTGTGTGTGTGCGTGTCTGTGTGTGTTTGTGTGTCTCTGTGTGTGTGTTTGTGTGTGTGTGTGTGTGAGCAATTATGAACCTGAGCAACATGAGCATAATATGATCTCTTTAAGATAACTGTTTTGGGGGCTAGTGTTATTTGAGAGTGACAGGAAAGGTAGAAGAGAGATGGAGGACGACACGCAGCAAAAAGCCACAGGTCGGATTCGAACCGGGGCCGCTGCAAAGGACTCAGCCTCCATGGGGCGCACGCTCTTACTGGGTGAGCTGGAGGCCGCCTCAGCGCAGAGCAGCTTTAATGCGGGTCATGACTGTGTAGGCGGCTTTAGGCCTATTTTTTATTTTGCCGTCAGCGACTGCAACTGAACAATAACCCAGAGAGGATCAATCTAAGTATTCTGAATCTGATTCTGAACCGGAATTTCAGGGTTAAGGCCACTAGCCAAGCTGCCGGAGAACAGGTTGATCCATTATACATGAGCGTAAGTTTTCTGACAGTGTTTGAAGGATCCGTTTCCAAAAGCTGCTTTTGGAAACAGCAGGTTAAAGTTGGGATGTATATGAAGTGTGTGTTTGGAGGGAGGAGAAAGGAAGGATGGGGTGTGGGGGGGGGGTCAGGGGTTATTAGAGGATGTGGTTGCCGTGACGGCGGCTGTAGGGGGGTTGGTGGGGGGGTGGGGGGGAGGTCAACCTACCTGGCTCCACGTCGTGCCAGCTGCTGGCCTGGCTGCCGCTGCCCGGAGATCGACCCTGGCTGGGGTAGTACGACTCCTCGCCTGGACTGTCCACGTCCTCCTCCATACACTTTATCCTCTTAGCAGAGCTGGACACACACACACAACACACACACACACACACACACACACACACACACACACACACACACACATACACACACACACAGGACAGACAGAGCAGCATTGTCAATGCTTGCATACATACAGTCAATACTGTATCGATACATAGACGCCCAGTATGGATCTATTATTATATATATGTGATGGTCAGTCTGTCTATCACTACACTATTTTAACAGCTTTAGCACAGCCACAAATCTGTGATCTGTGTCGTAGTATTTCCTGCACTGTAGCTATGTTACTTTATACACTTGTTGACTAGTTCTTTCTTACTCTTAAGCCGCCTACACAGGATCGATGGGTGCCTCAGGACCGAAAAAAACATGGAGAGGAGGATGAAAGGGTGGAATACGAGGAGGAAAGGAAGAGAGGACAGAGAAGACTTGAGAGGAAGAAAGAGGTGAGAAGGAGAAGTGGGGGAAGGAGAGAGAAAATGAGAAGACGAGATGATGGAAGGAGGAGGAGATGAGGGGAAGGAAAGGAAAAAAATGAGACGAGAGAAGAGGAAAGAGGAGGAGAGGAAACAAAGAAAGGGAACAGGACGAGGAGGCATATAATATGTCTCAGTCTCCAGGTGTGTGTGTGTGTGTGTGTGTGTGTGTGTGTGTTTGTGTGTCTCTGTGTGTGTGTTTGTGCGTGTGTGTGTGTGAGCAATTATGAACCTGAGCAACATGAGCATAATATGATCTCTTTAAGATAACTGTTTTGGGGGCTAGTGTTATTTGAGAGTGACAGGAAAGGTAGAAGAGAGATGGAGGACGACACGCAGCAAAAAGCCACAGGTCGGATTCGAACCGGGGCCGCTGCAAAGGACTCAGCCTCCATGGGGCGCACGCTCTTACTGGGTGAGCTGGAGGCCGCCTCAGCGCAGAGCAGCTTTAATGCGGGTCATGACTGTGTAGGCGGCTTTAGGCCTATTTTTTATTTTGCCGTCAGCGACTGCAACTGAACAATAACCCAGAGAGGATCAATCTAAGTATTCTGAATCTGATTCTGAACCGGAATTTCAGGGTTAAGGCCACTAGCCAAGCTGCCGGAGAACAGGTTGATCCATTATACATGAGCGTAAGTTTTCTGACAGTGTTTGAAGGAGTTTAAACACAGCGTGCTGCAGCAGCAGCAGCAGCAGCAGCAGCAGCAGTAGCAGCAGCAGCAGCTCCAGCAGCTCCAGCAGCTCCAGCTGCAGCAGCTCCAGCAGCAGCAGCAGCAGCAGCAGCAGCAGCAGCAGCAGCTCCAGCAGCAGCTGCAGCAGCAGCAGCAGCAGCAGCAGCAGCAGCAGCAGCAGCAGCTCCAGCAGCTCCAGCAGCAGCACCAGCAGCAGCAGCAGCAGCAGCAGCAGCAGCAGCAGCAGCAGCAGCAGCAGCAGCAGCAGCAGCAGCAGCAGCTCCAGCAGCAGCAGCTCCAGCAGCTCCAGCTCCAGCAGCAGCAGCAGCAGCTCCAGCAGCAGCAGCAACAGCAGCAGCAGCAGTGTGTGACTTGGTGCTCCTAACTGTATGAACTACGGCAAACTGCATCTTAATCAAGTTTAAAAAAAAACATGTGAACACCTCCTTTAATGAGAGCTGCCTTCACTCTGTCGCTGCTGTTTCAGCTC
>NW_027595531.1:0-2500 GCF_031162955.1 Sander vitreus | reverse complement strand
ACATTATATTTTTGATATATTTTCATGTCATCTGTGTTTTTCATCTCCAAATAGGCTAAATAAAGGGATTTCCAACATAAATTGGTGCATAAAAGTGTACCCAAATACAGGTAATGAAGTCATTGATGCTTAAAACTTCCCTGGGGGAGGACAGCCAGACCCCCCACTATAGTATGCATATCTATATATATATATATATATATATATATATATATATATATATATATATATATATATATACAGTACAGTGTACCCACTACAATACATTAGACTACACCTCTGACCAGTCCTTCCAGAAAGTCATCGCGGGGTTTGCAGCTTTACGATGATGTTCACGTCAGCGCCATGACGCCGCTTCATGACGTCGCTTCATGACGCCGCTTCATGACGCCGCTTCATGACGCCGCTTCATGACGCCGCTTCATGACGTCGCTACATGACGCCGCTTCATGACGCCGCTCATGACGCCGCTCATGACGCCGCTTCATGACGCCGCTTCATGACGCATCGCTTCATAACGCCGCTTCATAACGCCGCTTCATAACGCCGCTTCATAACGCCGCTACATAACGCCGCTTCATAACGCTCAGCTTCATAACGCCGCTACATAACGCCGCTTCATAACGCCGCTTCATAACGCTCGCTACATAACGCCGCTACATAACGCCGCTATATAACGCCGCTTCATAACGCCGCTACATACGCGCTTCATAACGCCGCTTCATAACGCCGCTTCATAACGCCGCTACATAACGCCGCTACATAACGCCGCTTCATAACGCCGCTACATAACGCCGCTATCATAACGCCGCTTCATAACGCCGCTTCATAACGCCGCTACATAACGCCGCTTATATAACGTCGCTTCATAACGTCACTACGTAACGCCGCTACATAACGCCGCTTCATAACGTCACTTCATAACGTCGCTTCATAACATCGCTTCATAACGTCGCTTCATAACGCATACGCTTCATAACGTCGCTTTCATAACGCCGCTTCATAACGTCGCTTCATAACGTCACTTCATAACGTCGCTACATAACTTTGCTTCATAACGTCGCTTCATAACGTCGCTTCATAACGTCGCTTCATTACGCCGCTTCATAACGTCGCTTCATAACGCCACTTCATAACGTCGCTTCATAACGTCGCTACATAAAGTCATTATGCGTCACGTTTTCTTAAAAAATGTGATGGAATATTCGGGATATTTATGCGATGACATTGCGGAACTTGCAGAAACTGTCGGTGTCATCGTCGCTTCATCACGGGTTTACAGCTTTACGATGACGCTCACGCCACGCTCATTACGTCGCTTCATAACGTCGCTTCATAACGTCGCTTCATAACGTCGCTTCATAACGTCGCTTCATAACGTCGCGTAATTACGTCGCTTCATAACGTCGCTTCATAACGTCGCTTCATAACGTCGCTTCATAACGTCGCTTCATAACGTCGCTTCATAACGTCGCTTCATGACGTCGCTTCATGACGTCGCTTCATAACGTCGCGTAATTACGTCGCTTCATAACGTCGCTTCATAACGTCGCTACATAACGTCGCTTCATAACGTCGCTTCATAACGTCGCTTCATAACGTCGCTACATAACGTCGCTACATAACGTCGCTACATAACGTCACTACATGACGTCGCTTCATAACGTCGCTACATAACGTCGCTACATAACGTCGCTTCATTACGTCACTACATAACGTCGCTTCATAATGTCGCTTCATAACGTCACTACGTAACGCCGCTACATAACGGCGCTACATAACGCCGCTACATGACGCCGCTTCATAACGTCGCTTCATAACGCCTCTTCATAACGTCACTTCATAACGTCACTTCATAACGTCGCTACATAACGTCGCTACATAACGTCGCTTCATAACGTCGCTACATAACGTCGCTTCATAACGTCGCTTCATAACGTTGCGTAATTACGTCGCTTCATAACGTCGCTTCATAACGTCACTACATAACGTCGCTACATGACGTCGCTTCATAACGTCGCTTTCATAACATCACTACATAACGTCACTTCATAACGTCACTTTCATAACGTCACTTCATCACGTCGCTACATAACGTCGCTTCATAACGTCACTTCATAACATCGCTTCATAACGTCACTTCATCACGTCACTTCATAACGTCGCGACATAACGTCGCGACATAACGTCACTTCATAACGTCGCTACATAACGTCACTTCATAACGTCGCTACATAACGTCACTTCATAACGTCACTTCATAACGTCGCTACATAACGTCGCTACATGACGTCGCTTCATAACGTCGCTTCATAACGTCGCTTCATAACGTCACTTCATAACGTCACTATCATAACGTCACTTCATAACGTCACTTCATAACGTCACTTTATAAGGTCACTTCATCACGTCGCTACATAACGTTGCTTCATAACGTCACTTCATAACATCGCTTCAGAACATCGCTTCATCACATCGCTACGTAACGCCGCTCATAACG
>NW_027595530.1:10000-65318 GCF_031162955.1 Sander vitreus | reverse complement strand
AGAGTTTATAAACAGTGTTTACATGAGGTAGTTTATAAACAGTATTTACATATGGTGGAGTTTATAAACCGTGTTTATATGAGGTAGTTTATAAATAATGTTTACATGAGGTAGAGTTTATAAACAGTGTTTACATGAGGTAGAGTTTATAAACAGTGTTTATAAACAGTGTTTACATGAGGTAGAGTTTATAAACGGTGTTTATAAACGGTGTTTACATGAGGTAGAGTTTATAAACAGTGTTTACATGAGGTAGAGTTTATAAACGGTGTTTACATGAGGTAGAGGTTATGAACGGTGTTTACATGTTTGGAGTTGGAAATATTGAATGTTTTTCATCCGCGACTAACCTGTGGTCCAGCCGCACTACGGAGCCGTACATAAGTCTCAGTGTAAACTATATTGTTATGAATCTATTTTGATGCGTTTTCCCATAACTTTTATAATTTTACATATGTTCAAAAATATCGAAATTAATATCAATATCACGTTTTGTCAATATCGAACAACCCTACTATATAGGTAATCAAACACAGGAAGGCCACAGTGCAGCCACTTATTTACAAATTTCAACCACTCCGTGCTGTGTTTTATGTTGACACCACGTTGTGCTATTTCATTTAGAGATTTAGAGATAAGTGTTTTGGCATGGCTGGCCGAGTGGCCCTATATCCATGGTATTGGAAGAGGGATTTCATTCTTTCATGTTTTGTTTTGTTGTGCATTCACAGATCACACCCTGTGTAACGTTACACTTCAGACCCAGAATAATGTGGCTGGGTTAATACTAGCGTCCACAGCATCAGAACTATGTGCAATGTTGTCGTCCGTTTATAAATTACAAGAATTGGATTATGATGACAAAAATGCTTCCAAAGCCATTTTTAAGAGAAAATAAAATGAAGCCATGTTAATTAAACTCCAACTTCATGTTAATTTCTTAACACTCGTCCATAAACTGTATGATAATGAACTGCAAGTCTTCACCAACGTTCTTGGCTGCTTTGTCAAATCAGAACACCTGAACCGGTTCACTAAGCTCTGGCCACTCTTCACTTCAACAAGTTTGAATCTGGCTTAATCCATGTTCTGACAGACGGAGAGAGAGAGAGATGTTTAGTGAAGGGGAGAGTAGCAGGATGGCTTTGTGACCGGCGCAGAGAAACGAGTGTCTGGTATGGCGGGCCATCAGGCACGGCTCTACGCCTCCCAGGGTTTCGTGGCGCTTTGCGGGGCTGTGTGTTCCCGACGTTACTCCCGAGAGGCGTGATGAGGAGACATTTCTGTAGCGGTGGGACGGTGTGTTTGTTTACTAGGAAGTTCATGTGCTTTTTGGCACAGATAGTGTCAAACTAAACTGAGCTGCCGATACGGGAACAATTTGGATTTAAGCAGACGAAAGAGGGAATCAGATCACCTGAACCAGAGGGGTTATTATAAGCTCACTGCAGGTAAGAAGTGCTGGCTTAGAGGAGCTTTACCGCCTACAGGTGATCTGGACAACTCTTTTAACAAAAGAAGACCACACAATTGGAGTCCATCTTATTTGATAAATGTCCATCTTTATTTCATATATTCTGCTGTGTAGACTTGTTTCAGACTCCATTGAGTTTGCATCTGTGGAATCAGTTTCCTCCAGTTTCCAGTAATCCTTTCTCTAGCAGTCAGTAGATGCATCGTGTTACCTCTGGTCTTTGTCCGTTATATTCTCAGGCAGACGGGGTAACGGGGGAGAAATCAGCCAGTTTTGATAAGAAGTAGCCGCTTGGTCCCAAACTAAGGAGTCTCTACACATTACAGTCTGAACTCTGTCATCAGGCTCACTCAGGAACAGCTGAGACAAGTGGGACACCTAGTGGTCATATTCAGTAGTCTGCTCCATATCAAACCGGTTTCAACCTGTTCACACCAACAGCATCTACACGTAGACACTGATACTCAACGTTGAAGATTATATCCAAGTAAGGATATAACTTGTGATAAATAATCAGATATTAAAGTATTCAGTATTCTAATAAAATGCAACAAAGTGCTTTTTGAGTTTGTGTGTGTGTGTGTGATGTGTAATCTGTGTGTCTGCAGGTCGTATTAAGGCAATCCAGTTGGAGTACTCTGAGGCTCGCAGGACTCTGACCAACGCTCTGAGGAAAGCTCCACAACACACCGCTGTGGGCTTCAAACAGACGGTCCGTTACACTCTGAGACACACTGTTGCACACCGTTACCTTGTCATTATTGTACACTCTGATACACACCGTTACCCTGTCTGTGTTTCATCATTATGCCCGACCGTTTAACGTTAATAAACCTTAACGTTGAACCCTGTAAAGGGACTCTAAATCACAGAGTAATACCACTTTGCTCTGTGTTCAGGTCCACAAGCTGCTGATCGTAGTGGAGCTGCTGCTGGGTGAGATTCCTGACAGACTTCAGTTCAGACAGCCGTCTCTCAAGAGGTCTCTGATGCCCTACTTCCTGCTGACTCAGGGTCAGTAGTTATGCTAACCACACAGCACAACAACACTGATGCTAAACATAGCAGGCAGAACTAGAGCTATCACTGTTAAGAGCAGCACAACTCCTGTCTCATACGTGAATAATGTTCAGGAGTCTGAATTACACACAGGAGCTTCTGCTTCTTCGTTATTGTTTTTTTACATGTTAGAAATAAAACCTTCATTCATTCATGAATTAAATGAATTTAAAACAGTTTTCTTACTGTTGTGATAGTCTTGTTCTCGCTGATAAATTGTTGCTCACATCTGTGTGTGCGTGGGTCTGTCCTCTATGTGTGTGTCTGTCTGTACGCTGTGTGTGTGTGTGTGTCTGTCTGTCTGTCCTCTATGTATGTCTGTCTGTGTGTGTGTGTGTGTCCCCAGCCGTGAGAACCGGTAACCTGGCCAAGTTTAACCAGGTGTTGGAACAGTTTGGGGAGAAGTTTCAGACCGACGGGACGTACACACTCATCATCCGCCTGAGACACAACGTCATCAAGACGGGTGAGCCAATCACAGGCCGCATCACCTCTGACATCACGGCCGCATTTCACCTGATGGACCGATAACTGTTAACACGTGTGTTTTCTAACTGTGTGTGTTTGTGTGTGTGTGTTCAGGTGTGCGTATGATCAGCCTGTCGTACTCTCGTATCTCTCTGGCCGACATTGCTCAGAAGCTGCAGCTCGACAGCCCAGAGGACGCAGAGTTCATAGTCGCCAAGGTAACCAGGAAACCATTTGACTCATCCTCGCAGTTAAAAACAAACTCTGTCTCATCCCCGTTAAATCGTGTGTGTTTGTGTTCCCTTCCTTCAGGCGATCCGTGACGGAGTGATCGAGGCGAGCATCAACCACGAGAAAGGCTTCGTCCAATCAAAAGAGACCATGGACATCTACGGCACCAGAGAGCCTCAGCTGGCCTTCCATCAGAGAATCTCCTTCTGCCTGGACATCCACAACATGTCTGTCAAGGTGAGAGAGAGACACACACACACACACACACACCTTTCTACAACATGTCTGTCAAGGTGAGAGAGAGACACACACACACACACCTTTCTACAACATGTCTGTCAAGGTGAGACACACTTATGTTACTACATACACTTATGTTTACTTAAAGTAAAAAGTCTTCACACTGTGGTTTTAGATGTTTTAATCAACACGTTTGCTCTCTGTGTCTTCTACTGGTTAACAACTAGTAATAATAACTAGTAATAACTAGTAATAACTGTTAATGCACTTGATCAGAAGAAGATTGATTGCCAGTTAAACTCTTATAACTGCTAACCTGATAAATTGAGGAGCTCTAGTTGGTGAATTAAGAGTTTGTGGTCCTTGAACCATTCAGGATGTGTGTTAATGTGTCGAGTCGGGATGATGTGTCTGTGTTCATTAAGGAGTGTTTGTCTTCCTGCAGGCCATGAGGTTCCCTCCTAAAGCTTACAACAAGGACCTGGAGTCAGCAGAGGTAACACACACACACACACACACACACACACACACACACTAGTGCTGGGCGGTATGCCAGTTTATAACGTATAGCGGTATTCATTTCCCGTAAGATATGAATTTTTCATACGTCATAATGCCGGTGCATTGCCGCAGAGAGCGCTACGGCCGAGGTAATCTGCGAGTGAATTGAGAACGGGAGTTAACTGTGTATCCTTCTCACTCATGGTAGGAACTTTATAACACTTAATAAACCATAACTCATTCTCTTTAACAGGAGAAAACACCATAGCACACGACAATTTGGGACTTAAACAACTTCTAACACTAATAATTAGAGAAGAGAGTTAGAGGATGAAGAAAGACCAGAGATACACCAGAACAACGTACGCTCCAGAGAGGAGTCGTCTGTTGTTCCCAAGTTTTTGGTTTCTAAAAAATCTGACATAATAATTAGCCACTGTTGTTGCCCGTCGCTCTAACGTTACTCGGCCGTGCTAATGTTACCGTGCTAACGTTACAGTGCTAACGTTAAAGACATGTCACTTCAAGCATGCAGCGGAGCAACATAATGAACGCAATAAGAATCCAGCTACGGTCCCGCTACAGACCGCTGAGAGACGGGTTCAGAGCAGTGATTAAAACTCTGGATTTAAGATGCCTCTTGCCTCGCTGAAATACGTCCGCCAACCTGCTAACATTATTCAAACGGCGAAGGAGGCTGACAGCGGAGCTACGCTCAGTCGCCCACTACAACCACACTACAACCTAACTGACCTGTGGCCAAGCTAGTGTTTATACAACTCTTCTGTTTTGAAAGGGAAACAATGTTAAAGTTGTTTGTATGTGTATTCATTCGATTTGAGTTTATTTGACTACTTTGCAGTTTGCAGAATAAAACTAGTTTAGATTCTCTGTTTGATGGATTCTCCTTCATATAACGTTATTGTATAATGTTGATGAGCCATCATCGAATTAAAATGTTTTTGTGATATTCTATGAACTCCTGACAGTAGAATAAGCCATTATAATCCTATATAAAGACCCAGTCAAGCAAAAGAGAGAAAATACCGTGAAACTGCCAGAATCTTAAAAAATACCGTGATACACATTTTTGGTCAGACAGACATGCATACACAGACATGTTCTAGTTTCTTCTCTCCTCTGTGACCGTAAACTGAACACAAGACATTTGAGGATGTCATTTTGGGAAACTGATCCACATTTTTCACCATTTTCTGACATTTTAGAGAGCAGACAACTAATGTGTGTGTGTGTGTGTGTGTGTGTGTGTGTGTGTGTGTGTTCAGGAGCGTCGGGAGCGTGAGCAGCAGGATCTGGAGTTCGCCAAAGAAATGGCCGAAGACGACGACGACAGCTTCCCATGATCCTCTTTGCTGACCTCCTGTCTGCACGCTAACGACAGTAGATCAGTTAATACCCACAATCCCTCTCTCCTCTCTTCTTCCTGTTTTCCTGCTGTAACCTGTGAACTGTTTGTTTCTCTCACTCTGACAAATAAAAACACTTTGGGTTTGTTCACACGTGTTTGTTTCTGTGGTGTTCTGGGTAATGTAGTCTCTCTCTACGGTTACGTTACACAACGTGACCCAGAAAAACTAAAAGTTGCTCGGTAGATGAGAAGACGACACGAGGGTTAAAAGCAGCTCCAGCTGCAGAACAAAATCTGTGCTGATGTGAGCGCCAACCCCTTCATCCCCTACAGCCTTCCTGTAATGTTCCACTTCCTGCTCTGATTCTGAAAGAGCCAATCTTCCCCTAAGCTGTTTCCACGGCTACTGAAAGAGAATATTCCTGTTTCCATGTAGCAGTGTTTAACTGGATGTTTCCAGACTCGTGGGAGCGTGTGAACACAGCGTCTTTCATTCACTGTGATGTTTGTGCATATTGAAAACCCTGTTGCTATGTTACCATTTGGAGTGGAGGGTACTATACAGTTGTTTTTGGGGTATACGTTATAAACGGTGGTGTACCCACATTTATGCTCTGTCTCAGGTAAAGAGGTTTTATTTCAAGAACTGCAGAGAAATATGATGATATAATAATAATAATAATGATTCGTTACTGGGATTGGCTGTAAAAATTCAACCAATAACTTGTCTCATTTCTTACTTGAAATGTGTTTCGGTTAACCCCCGCCCCCCTTAACACGCACTCCCACAAAAAGTGAACCCCTCAAAGTCTCGGTCTCGACCCCTCGAAGTCTCGGTCTCGACCCCTCGAAGTCTCCGTCTCGACCCCCCAAAAGTCTCCGTCTCGACCCCTCAAAGTCTCCGTCTCGACCCCCCGAAGTCTCCGTCTCGACCCCTCAAAGTCTCCGTCTCGTCCCCCCAAAAGTCTCCCCACCTCGACCCCTCAAAGTCTCCGTCTCGACCCTTCAAAGTCTCCGTCTCGACCCCTCAAAGTCTCCGTCTCGTCCCCCCAAAAGTCTCCGTCTCGACCCCTCAAAGTCTCCGTCTCGACCCTTCAAAGTCTCCGTCTCGACCCCTCAGTCTCCGCCTCGACCCCCCCCAAAGTTTCCGTCTCGACCCCTCAAAGTCTCCGCCTCGACCACTCAAAGTCTCCGCCTCGACCCCCCCCAAAGTCTCCGTCTCGACCCCCCCAAAGTCTCCGCCTCGACCCCCCCAAAGTCTCCGCCTCGACCCCCCCAAAGACTCCGTCTCGACCCCTCAAAGTCTCCGTCTCGACCCCTCAGTCTCCGCCTCGACCCCCTCAAAGTCTCCGTCTCGACCGCTCAAAGTCTCCGTCTCGACCGCTCAAAGTCTCCGTCTCGACCCATCAAAGTCTTCGTCTCGACCCATCAAAGTCTCGACCCCCCCTAAAGTCTTCGTCTCGACCCCCCCAAAGTCTCCGCCTCGACCCCCCCCAAAGTCTCCGTCTCGACCCCTCAAAGTCTCAGTAATATATCACTGATTCTTGAGAGTCGGGACAAAACGTTTTAAAAAGTTTGAATGTTGTCTTTTTCTTTGTGGGTTTCTTTCCTCTCATTAACTTGTAGGTGGATTTGGTGAAGGAGACGATACTTTTTGAGAATCTTGCCTGATGACACACTTGGTGCTGGTTCCTGACACCGTGGCCCAGGAGTTTTGTTTTTCTTCAGCTCTCTTCTGAGGATGTTGTGGAATAGAAGGGCTTTCTTGATTTTTGGATTCCTAATGTTGCTTCCTGATAGCATCTTCTTTGTTTCTGTGCCTGGGGAGTCAAGTGGTGTTTTATTTGTAGCGTTTCTTCTTTTTTCTCAGTTTGTTTTCGTTGCTTTGTTACCTTCTTAAGCTTCTCTTTCAAAGTTTTTATTTCTCTTGAATGCCTTTTTCTCGTTTTACTTCTCTCCCTTTCCTGTCTGAGAGACTGTCTGCTGTGTCTGGCATTGTATTCTTGAATATTCAATACTCAATACTTTCTCCAATTCCTCTTTGCCCTGTCTCTCATCTCGTCTATTTGTATTACTTGTTTGTCTTTAACTCTCTTCTTCCACCTTTCTTTCCTTCTCTTGCATAGCATGCTTACTCTCTTGGTCACTGTTTAATTTTTCTCTTCTCTTTCATTGGTACTCTATTTCTTCTCCTTTGCTCTTCAACTGACAATTTCTGTCCAGCCATGCTTTGCTACAATACAAATACAAATGAAAAATGTACTGGAATAAGACTATAGAATCAGATTTTTAATTACTTGACATGATTGATTGACTGATGGATGGATGGATGTAAAATCCTCAAGGTGCGGTATGTAGTTTTCATAACCAGATGTTGTGAAAATCTACACACTGGCTTCTCATCTCTCTATCTCTGTCTCTACATATATAAATTAGGGCTGTAAATCGATTAAAATATGTAATCTAATTAATTACATACTCTGTGGTTAATTAATCTAAATCGCATACATAATTAACGGTGCCTGAACTGATACTTTTTAAGAAAGTAAAAAAAGAAAAGAAATAAAAAGGTACTAAACAACAGTTGGTGACATTAAAGAACAGCTTGTTTATTGCTAAGGCCATATGGTCAACATTAAATGATTTAATAATAATGTATAACAATAACTTATTTCACTAGTAAATTGCTGTTGAACGACAAAAACAACCACCAGATGGTAAAGGACATTTACAATAACGGTGTTGAATCCTCTACAGTAAAACACAGTCACACTTTACACCGTTTAGTGTTAGCTGTCAGCATTTAACCCTGTTTAATCCAGCTACTAGCTAGTGGTAGGCTAACGTTAGCTGCTGTCGAGTACAGTGTTAACTAGCTAGCGGTAGGCTAACGTTAGCTGCTGTCGAGTACAGTGTTAACTAGCTAGCGGTAGGCTAACGTTAGCTGCTGTCGAGTATAGTGTTAACTAGCTAGCAGTAGGCTAACCTTAGACGCTGTTGAGTATAGTGTTAACTAGCTAGCGGTAGGCTAACCTTTGCTGCTGTCGAGTATAGTGTTAACTAGCTAGTGGTAGGCTAACCTTAGCTGCTGTCGAGTATAGTGTGAACTAGCTAGTGGTAGGCTAACGTTAGCTGCTGTTGAGTATAGTGTTAACTAGCTAGCAGTAGGCTAACATTAGCTGCTGTTGAGTATAGTGTTAACTAGCTAGCAGTAGGCTAACCTTAGCTGCTGTTGAGTATAGTGTTAACTAGCTAGTGGTAGGCTAACGTTAGCTGCTGTCGAGTACAGTGTTAACTAGCTAGCGGTAGGCTAACGTTAGCTGCTGTTGAGTATAGTGTTAACTAGCTAGCGGTAGGCTAACCTTAGCTGCTGTTGAGTATAGTGTTAACTAGCTAGCGGTAGGCTAACGTTAGCTGCTGTTGAGTATAGTGTTAACTAGCTAGCGGTAGGCTAACGTTAGCTGCTGTTGAGTATAGTGTTAACTAGCTAGTGGTAGGCTAACGTTAGCTGCTGTTGAGTATAGTGTTAACTAGCTAGCGGTAGGCTAACGTTAGCTGCTGTTGAGTATAGTGTTAACTAGCTAGCAGTAGGCTAACCTTAGCTGCTGTTGAGTATAGTGTTAACTAGCGTCATGTGCAGCAGTGTTTGTGTTTCAGAGCATCAGAGAGAAGAGCAGACATATCAGTGGAGCCAGATTTCAGTAGCCAGGGTTGGCAGGAAGTAAATGTTCCAGTTAATGATCCAGGCAGAACATTCTCGTCTCCTCCTTCATTTTACAGTCCAATGGTGCTAGAACGGCTCCGGGTCAAACCTCAACATGGAATGGATTCATCTGCATTATTTTTTTTAATGCGTTATTTGTTCTCAGATTAATTAATCGAAATTAACGCGTTATTTTGACAGCCCTAATATATATATATATATATATATATATAAATAATTAAAGTGCTGGGAAAGTTACATGTTACACAATAATAAGCAGACCACTGCTTGCCCATTCTCTACAAGTCAGATGCGTATGGTTAAATAATGTAATGCATGCTATGTATGTGTAAATAAAACCCTGAAATAACATTTTAACCCTTCACTATATTCACAAATAATAATATATTCGCACATTAAGAGGTTATTGGTGGATTTGTCAACTCCATCAGCTTACAGGTCAACTCCGTCAGACATAGAACCTGACGGAGTTGACCTCTGATGGAGTTGACGTAAGGGCATGGATTTTCCCGCCAAAACCTGTATTGTAGGCTGCAGCTAGCTAGTTTTTCCCCAGTTGCTAGCTGTCCCAATAACCTCACTTAAATGCTTACATTCAATCCACTGGTTTAAAAAAGGTATCTTAACAGAAATATGGTATTGACATGGTGCAGCTGTGACCATAGGAATATTGACATTGTCTAAAATATCAAAAAATGTAAAACGTACCAGAGCCTGTCTGGTAGTGTTGCATTCACCACAGGCAGGGAGATGAAAAGAGGTCCTCAGGGATATAGCTGACCATGCTATTTCCTCATTTAATGAGCTTTATGAAAAAATCTGACGGAGTTGACAGAAACTGAGGACACGACTTTAATAGGCAGATTTTTATGGAAAATATTGTTTGACGTTCACTTCATGCATTGTTTTTGATATTTATACCCCTTCTTTTTTTATTTGATAATTAATATTGTGACCTCTTGCTGAGGACAAGTGCAATAACATGGACCTTCTAACCACAGACCATACATTTAAACACATTATATTAAGTATATTAGAAATAGAAATGAGTTTAACTTCTGGTACTTAGTTTTATTTTGATGCTTATACTTTTGTACTTTTACTGCAGTATCATTTTGATCTCAGGGATTTTTTCTTGGAGTTTTTCTACACAGTAGTACTTAAGTTTTGACGCTCTGACACAAAGTGAAAGTATTATGAAGCGGCTGTTTGGAAACATTTCACATTTATTCATATTTATATATTTTACTTTAATAAAACAGACGGTTAATGTGTGAGATCTGAAGAATGTTTAGTTTGTAAATCAAACTTATTGGAAATAAAGAATCTGAATCTGTTGTGATCCAGGATCAGTTACCCAGCAGCCTCTTGGCTCTGAGTCTCCTCTAGCTGTGACGACAAACATTTCATAACCTCAGAAAAAAACCTTTGAGTCAGCAAAACATCCGTGGCCTCGGGCGGGACAACGTGGGAACGTCAGTCGCAGGATGTCAGGAAAACAAGTCACAGTTGCTTCAGCTGAAAGTTTTTCCTTCTAGTGAATTGTTCTCTGTTGCTTTTCATTGATGAGTTCATCACAACAACAAACTTTAGACATGATCCTCTGCTGTCTGGACTCCAGCTGCAAACCAGCAGGGTTCGGACTCTTTAGTCCATGTTAGTATCATCACTGTCAGCTTGTTTAGTTGTACTCAGTGTCTTAGTCTACAACAGAGGATTTTAGATCCTGCACCAGAAATATTGTATCATGTGCTATGAGTACACACTGAAGTATGAAGCTGCGTAAAGTTCCTAATTTGAGTAAGGGGAAGGCTGCAGGAAGAGGAAATAGTGTTTTGAGTTTTCTGCTGACTCACTTTCTTTTCCAAGATTTCATAAAGAGATGACATGACGTGAAACAGGAAGTGAAGGTAATAAAACGCACACACCGTGACACATGCACACACACACACACACACACACACACACTATGCACACAGACACAAACACTATGCACACACACACACCACCCTCTGAGTAAAGATACGGTGTATTGTATTTGAGAAATCCTGGAAAGTGAGTCAGCAGAAAATCTCTAAGAAGAAACATGACGTGAAACAGGAAGTGAAGGTAAATAAAGCATACACACACACACACACACACACACACACACACCTCCTGAGTAAATATACTGTGTGTATTTTATTTCTATTTGACTTGCTTGTGTTACTGTTTGTGTTCTCATGTGTCTGTGAAAGGTGCTATATCTTATCAACTCAGACACCACAGCCCTGGCAGGTGCAACACGCCGGCCCTATTTTAGTCAATAACCCAAGCTTGGAAATTAGGAGCTCTGCCTTCCGGGTGAAGCTTTCCACACACCTCAATATTTGTAGCTGTATGCATAAAATAACTTATCAAAATGAACCAAAAACATATTATCAGTAGTGGCCCATAGGGCCCTTCTGGCATTTGCCCAAGTTCCAGATGGCCAGTCCGTCACTACATGATGGTAAAAATAACAAAATCAGCCTTTAATGCATCAGGCAGTACTCTCATAATGTAATGAGTATCCTATTACAGTAGTTCACCACTGCTAATAATAATAACAAACAATATGAAAGTTGTTTTTAATGGTTAAAACAGTTATTGACTGAACTCTGGCTGTTTTCACATGAAAGCTGCAGAGAGGAGCTCGTGACGTGTATATCTGATATCAATGTGTTATAACTCTTGTATAAAGGTGTGTGTGTGACCCCCCCCAGGTGAGACCCCTGATCCGCGCAGCTCTCGCGACGCACCTTTTACCTTTTGACGGCGGTGACGCAACAAGTTTTCGTCACTTCGGGATTTATCTTGGATGAGTCCACTCAGACTGACGGTAGTACATGGGAAAACCCCAGGGGAGCGCGTGCGGATAAAACTCCTGCAACAAATGGAAGCTGGTAGATTATTTACCGAGTGTACCGGCGGACAGACACCGAGCGCGACACGGAGACAGCCGCCCTGACAGACATGAACTCTGCGATCGGTGAGAACACACTTTTCTTTCCCTTCCAACTCCGTCTGCACCAGATGAACACAGGCGCCTTAAATCAGCAGAAACATACATGGAGTTTGGTGGAGCACTTAACACAGATATTCAGAAAACAAACTTTAACATAATCACTTAAAAGAAAATAGACTTTTCTGTCAATGTTAATGAACTGAAGCGACCTGCACAGCAGCTCACACCCACCTGAGGTTCTGCATGTATGGAGGGTTATTAGAGCCAGTTTAAGTATCAGTGGAGGGTTATAGTGCCAGAACGGCAGTCGGTTTGGAGGGTTATTAGTGCCAGAATGGCAGGAGGTATGGAGGGTTATTAGTGCCAGTTTAAGTATCAGTGGAGGGTTATAGTGCCAGAACGGCAGTCGGTTTGGAGGGTTATTAGTGCCAGTTTAAGTACCAGTGGAGAGCTATTAGTGCTAGAATGGCAGTTTGTATGGAGGGTTATTAGTGCCAGTTTAAGTACCAGTGGAAGGTTATAGTGCCAGAACGGCAGTAGTATGGAGGGTTATTAGTGCCAGTTTAAGTACCAGTGAAGAGCTATTAGTGCTAGAATGGCAGTATGTATGGAGGGTTATTAGTGCCAGTTTAAGTACCAGTGGAGGGTTATAGTGCCAGAACGGCAGTTGTATGGAGGGTTATTAGTGCTAGGACTGCAGAATCAAAAATGGATATGTGGCAACTCTGTGGCCACATAGAGCTGCTAGCTTGACCAATGGATGGATGGATTGATGGATATATATATATATATATATATATATATATATATATATCCAGAGAGAGATAGCAGCAGCATCAGCACAGACAGATGTCAGAAGCCCAAATCACAGAACATTTGTGTGTTAATTTTGTGTCAAAAAGGTAACTGCCGTTATTATCGCGTTCATTTTGGCAGCAGAGCGTATTTGTGTTTAAACTTGAATAAATCTGGCTGAGTTCAGTCTGCAGTTATAAACGTGATTAATAAAGTCAGAAATAGTCAGCTGTAGATGTTAATCCAGATGTAATCAATAGATTTTAACTCTTCTTCAACTTCAACTCTTTAAACTCTTCAAAACATTATGAATAATGTGTAACATTTGTAAAGTCATTAGTGAATATACAACGTGTAATAATCACACTGATGTTTGTCTGTGCAGCGTTGGTCCTGCTGCTCTGCTTCCTGTCGCCACACCTCGTCCTCCCAGCACCCGTCGGCCTGCCAGCCGAGCCGCCGCTGGCGTTCACAGAGGCGGCGGAGCGAGCCAAGACGCTGGTGGAGAAAATCCTGAAAGACATCCCGGCCGCGCATGCCGCCGTCATTACCACCGAGGTACGGAGGCGCTTGAGGCGCTGCTGCACATCCTGTTGGCTCTTC
The DNA here is from genome assembly GCF_031162955.1 of Sander vitreus. Lineage (NCBI taxonomy): Eukaryota > Metazoa > Chordata > Actinopteri > Perciformes > Percidae > Sander > Sander vitreus. Next base: position 51,868 of record NW_027595530.1, on the reverse strand, counting down.
TTCTTCCTGTTAATTACCTCTTAACCAACATAGAGAAGTCCCGCCCCTTCCTGTGTCCACCGTGGGACTTTATTTCAGTTCAAATGTGTCCTGTAGTGAACGGGGAGCGATTACACATCTGATGTCCTGTCTATTATCTTATCGACTGTGAATGTTTCTGTTTAAGCAGCGCTCTCCAACATTTCTTCATCTGACGGCTTCTTTAAGAAACTAAAGTGGCCGAGAGCTACTTGCATCACATCACTTACATTTATTAACCCAACACACACACAAGCTGAATGAAGACTGTTTGGACACGTATGGGATTACAAAACCCAAATCTTCACTGACTATTTTACACTTTTTGGAGCCCACATAGTTAGCTACATCACTGAAAAACATAACCACTTTACACATCTGTGGTCTTTTAATATCGTTGTCATTTTGGGTCTCAGTCTGTCAACCTATTGGCGAGCGTTTAGAGCACATGTATCATACTCAAGGCCCCCGGCCCAAATCCGGCCCCTCGCAGATGTTGAGCAGGCCCGCATATCAATTTAGGTTCACAATACATTTTGGCCCACCTAGTTTTTGTCGCTTTTTCTAAAGTTTTTCTCACTTTTGCCACGTTTTCCATCCTTTCCTTAAGTTGTTTTTGTTGCTTATTTTCTATGATGGCTGAGGAACTTTTTTTGCTGACTTTTTCAGGACTTTATGTTGACTAAACTGTAAGTGAGAAAGCTATATGAGACATGCAATAATAATATAATAAAAGCATGTCAATAAACTTTACATGTCCGGCCCTTGATGTGATTCCCAGCGTGGCCCTTGAGCCCTTAGTGAAGTTGAGTTTGACACCCCTGTGAACGCTGTCTTCCTTTTGTGTTCAGGGTTTGACCCTCAACCCCTCGGCTCAGACCACCAACCTGCAGATGATGATGACATCACTGGGGATCCCCCCCGCCCCCGTCCTCAAACCGCCGTCTGAAAGCTTCACTCTGGTCAGTCTGAAAGCTTGCTAACGTCATCTCTGATAACCCTCCTCTTCTTCTCAGGATGTATTTACAGACAGTCCTCCCTCATACTGCTGTATGTCATGACTCCTTCATCACTATGTGGAACAATCTGACCATATCGTTTAAAGATGCAATGATTAGTTAATGATTTGTCCATCAACAGAAAATAATCAACAACTATTTTGATAATCGATAAAATGTTAAAGTAGTTTTTCATGCAAAAAATGTCAGAAGATGCTGTTTGAAGTCTCTCAGATATGAAGGTTTCCTGCTTCTTTTCTGTTTGATATCATATTAAACTGAATATCTTTAAAGACATCGGTCAGGAAATAATCCACACATTAATCCAAGGTGATAATAATCTGTAGCTGCTGCTCTAGACTGAGAATGAAATCATTGCTGATTCAGATGAAGTGTTGATAAAGCTTCTGTGTGTCGCCCCCTGCAGGACGTCTGGGTGAGCTGCATGTCAGCGGGCGGCCGGCTGTACCAGGGGCTGCTGGGAGTTTTATCAGACAGACTGAGCGGACTGAGCAACCTGCACGCCGACCTTCGAGACCTGCTGACACACATTGCCAAGGTAACGCACACACCTGCTGACACACACCGCCAAGGTAACATAAAAACAAAGCAAAACATGAACGAGAAGATTTCTCAGAACTTATTCAACAGAAGGTTAATCATATTAATAGTTTAATCAGCCATGAAATGACCTGAAAGATTAACGCTGCTGGAGTTTAAATGCTACAGAAAGATCATTAATATGAATAAATAAGAAACATAAAGGTCCCAATACGGAGCCTTGAGGGACATTACATATCATATTATATAATTGTTCTGTTACAACCTAATCGTTGAGCCACTTTTAAACTTTTAAACATATTTTTAAAACAAACTAGCGTGTTTAACCGTGTCAAATGCCTTGGATCCAAGTTTTATCCAGAAGTCGAAACCGCACTTTGAGTTTTAAATGGGAACTTTGTCTAGTTTTTTCAGCGTGGATCTCTATTTAAGACAAACAGGTTGGTGTCGTCTGCAAAGATCAATGGAAATGTGATTAAGTGACTAAATAAGACGGCGTGTTTCTGTTCCAGATGAAGGAGGCGGCTCAGCTCGGTGACACGGCAGACCAGAACCAGAGTCTGGACCTGGCCTCCCTTCTCCATGGTAACTACGAGGTACAGGTGGCGGCGCACCTGACGCTGACGCAGCTACGCTCCTTCTGCCACGACCTGATGCGCAGCCTGAGAGCTGCCGCCACCTACAGGCTGCCAAGCCCCACCCATCCCGCCGCAGGGACACAATAAGCTGTCTGAGGTGTCTGAAGGAATATTTCTCAAATAATTTTTTTGTCTTTTTTCTCAAAGTATTGCTATTTTTCTACTCGGGCAGAGTTAAAGTCGATAAAAGAAACAGCTGAGGCGTCTGGAGATGTCTTGTAAGGGACACAGAAAGCAAGATTCTCTGAACTATCTCTGTAATTAAAATGGCAACAGCGGCCCCTAGTGGCCGACCCAAGGCTACTACCTTACGTTAGTTAGGAGAAGTTACGCTACATTAGCTATTAAGAAATGCGTGTTTATTCCTCGGAGTGTTTTAACCCAAACCATGATCTTTTACGTAAACTTAACTGTCATCGGCGTAGCTGTATCCCTTGTAGCCTCAACGGATGAACTGTGAACAGATGTTGACCATGATCAGATGTTAAAGATGAGCAGATGTTGAACATGAACAGTACAGACGCCTCATGAGTGAAGAGGATCTCTGTTTGTAAAGGGAAAGCAGAGCTGGAAACATTTCTCAGTAGAGAGGGAACTGAGCTTTATTGTGCAAGCAGTTTTAAAGTAACGGTGTTACTTCCTGTCCTGAAGATGAACCCTGAAAAGATGTTGACCATGAACAGTACAGACGCCTCGGAGTGAAGCGTCTTCCTGCAGAGAGGATCTTTGTGAGCGCTGCTGAAGCTTAATTTATCTATCTATTTATTTATTTCCATGTGAGAGCTGAGCTTTTATTGTGAAGGTCTGCTTCCTGCTGTGATCCCCTGCAGCGTCTCTGAGCCTCCGCCAGACGGCGAGCAGGAATGTAAACAAGTTGAGAAAGTTTCAGGAATGAGGAGATGAACAGACGGACAGGTTCAGACCTGCAGGAACGGCACACGGACTCACAGCAGCACTCTTTACTTATTTATTCATATTTTATATACAAATCAAAGATATATATATATATATATATATATATATATATATATATATATCATTACATCAGTCGTTAATCGATGATTCACCTGGATTTCCAGGATAATTATTTGACAGCAATTCCAACATTTGATTTATTCTTTGAACAAAACCATTTTGAAACATTTTACTTTTTTTTATACCAAACGATTGATGTTTATTAATTCATCCTGTTTTATATCTAAATGTCTTTGTCTGTCTGTGTCTGTCTGTACCTGTCTGTCTGTGTCTGTCTGTACCTGTCTGTCTGTGTCTGCTGCCTGTCTGTCTGTCTGTGTCTGTCTGCCTGTCTGTCTGTCTGTGTCTGCCTGTCTGTCTGATTTGCTGTGTTTCAGAGGCTGAAGGGAAACAAAGTTAAAGTTATTTTAAAACCATAAAAGTTTAAAAAGTTAATGTTTGTTTCTGTATATTTGTATTTATTTATATTTCAGATGTTTGGATGTAAATGTTTGAGATTTTTATTTAATAATTTTATTTATTTGGTTATTTATGCTGAAATATATTTTTGGACTTTTTATACGTTTGTGTCTGAAAGATGAACTTTTTTTATTTAAATGATATCTTTAATTATTGTTCTTCAGACAGAAGTTTGTCTTTTTTGAAAACAGTTTTAGACTTAATAATATTTATCTCTGTTTTGTTTTTGTTTACTGTTTATGTTATTTTTATTATTTTTTTAAAATATTTTTGAAATAAATAAAATACAAAAAAATAAAAAGTTTTAATGTTTATTTGCTTTTCTTTTTTGCGTGTCGGGGAGCGTTCCATTAAGGGAGTCCGGGTGCGTTACACACTGCGATGCGCCGTCTGAGTGGCAGCAGGTCCGAGTAGCTCTGTAGTATTTCTTGTTTTTTTGCGTGAGTTTCCCTGTGTTGTATGATCGACACATGATGAATACTAATTTGGGAAGAGTAGTGTACACAAGAGAGGAACTTCTGGTACTACAGAAGACCAGATACAGGGCCAGACATCCCATACCGGCTGAGCTGTGTAAGCCGCACCGAGGATGTAGAGCCTGGGCTAAGCTAAGAGCTAGGAGGTGGAGGTACAAGCCCTTTCTGCCTTCAGTCCTCACGGGTAACGTAAACCCGCTTACTAATAATAACATCAAACAGCTCCTGAATCAGAAAAAGCAGCCGTTCAGGAATGGAGACAGAGGGAGGCTCAGAGGGGTACAGCATGAGCTGAAGAGGACACTGAAGCAGGCAAAGGTGGACTCTAGAAACAAAGTGGAAGGGAAACTGCAGGATAACAACATTAAAGAAGTGTGGAAGGGGATGAGAAACATACCTGGCTTTAAAAAGAACGGCCAGGCTCTTGAGGAGGATGTGGACAAAGCCAATGACTTCAACCAGTTTTACAACAGGTTCGACAGGGGGGCCGGGGTCTGCCCTGACCCAGCCGGGATAGTCTCACCCACTGTCACCTACCCCACTTCAGACACCCCTTCTGCTGCTGCTTTTTCATCTTCTCCGGTGTATCCTCTATGTAGCTGCATCCCCAAACCTGTATCTGCAGCCCCCACTACACCTGTGTTTCCGACGCTGCCATCCTGTTCTTCTCCTCCAGGTAGCTGTCACCTGTCATTGGCAGGTGTGCATCCCACAGCACGGAACGCTTCAGAGAAGAGAGGAGAGACAGAAGAGAGGGGACAGGAGACAGAGAAGAGAGACAAAGTAGTGAAAAAGCCGTCCTATTCCAGAGGACAGTACAACAAGTCAAGTAAAGATTAAAAGTTTGACTTTCATAAATTTCTCTTTCTTTTGTCTCTGCTAGAAGACATTCTCCTTCTCTGTTTTCTAAAAATATTTGACTTTTTTAAAGAAAATGTCAAAATATTGTAACTTTTTTCCAATTTCCTGTGGGAAAAAAACATTTTGACTTTCTCCTGAAATATTCCAACATTTTCCCCTCTAAACATTCTGACTTGTTTTCATAGTAAAAGCGTAACTCAGTAATCTGGCTGACCATCAGGATCTGCTGAGTCATGGTACATCCACCAGGATGTGCACTGGTTCTTCCCTCACCTTCAGCTTGTTTCCGTCCATCTGCAGCAGCGTCTGTGTGTGTGTGTGTGTGTGTGTGTGTGTGTGTGTGTGTGTTAAGGCAAGTATTTAGTGCCATTTGAAGTTGTTTTGGTTTTGTTAAATTGTGGTCTTAATTAGGGCTGCAACTAACGATTACTTTCATAGTCGATTAATTGTTTTGTTTGGTCTCTAAAATGTCAAAAATGGTGAAACATGTTGATCAGTGATTCCCAAAGCCCAAGATGACGTCCTCAAATGTCTTGTTTTGTCCACATCTCAAAGATATTCAACTTCCTGTCCCAGAAGAGAGAAGAAACTAGAACATATTCATATTTAACAAACTGACATCACACAAGATTACCTGTTTTGTCATCAACAATTACTCTAACTGATTAAAGGATTATCAGAATAGTTGGAGATGAATTTAAGAGTTGACAACTAATTGATTAATCGATTCATCTTTTGCAAGCTCTAGTCTCGATACCAATAGCGTCAGGAAGAAAAATAAAACCAACGTAACATATCACGCAGGGGGGCAGTCCTGTGCCAAAGTCAAGGAGGAGGCGCGTGATGAAAGTTGACGGGTAGCTTCCGTTTCATCCAGGTGACAAAGACGCCGGCTTAATGAGCGCTGTTAGTGCCGTCAAGCATGCAGAGAAAGAGGGTAGCAGACAAAGAAACTAAGAGGACATTTGGACAGGGTGGATCAGTGTGCAGGAGACTTCACAGACGCTATTGTAAGTCTGCATTTTGTTTATGTTCTAGTGATCCTGAAACCAAATTATTAATGTAAGAGAGAAAGTAAAAAGTGCATTTTGTTTCTGGTCCGTTGGCTTTGTTTTTCAGAGGGGATGAAGTCTTATGAAGTTGTAGCAACGTGGGTGCTTAACCTGATTCATTTTGTTGAAACTTGTTTGTTTCTGAGGTTCAATACTTTATATGTATATCACATTGTACTTTTCTGCTTTTTTTGCACTTCTGGTTGGATGCAAACTGCATTTCGTTGTCTTTGTACTCTGCACAATGACAATAAAGTTGAATCTAATCTAACCTAATATGGTGTGGTAAAATATTGATTTATATTGAGGTGTTTCATTACTTTGTAAATTATTCAAAGCCAAAGTTTGCTTCTGATTGTTTATTTAGATGCTAATTAAATTATTATTTTTCAGCAATGAGCTAATTTTTTTATGTTTTCTCTTTTTTTTCTATTTAAAGGTTTTCAACCTACTTACTACTACGTACTCCTGGTGTATTTTTCAATTCAATTCAATTTATTTATAGTATCAAATCACAACGAGAGTTATCTCGAGACACTTTACAGATAGAGTAGGTCTAGACCACACTCTGTAATTTACAAAGCCCCAACTATTACAGTGATTGCCTCAAGAGCAAGCATTAGCGGTAGCTTTTGCGACAGAGGCGATGAAAAACTTCCTTTTAGGAAGAAACCTCGGCCAGACCCAGACTCTTGGTAGGCGCTGTCTGACGGGACAGAACCAGACTCTTGGTAGGCGGTGTCTGACGGGACAGAACCAGACTCTTGGTAGGTGGTGTCTGACGGGACAGACCCAGACTCTTGGTAGGCGCTGTCTGACGGGACAGACCCAGACTCTTGGTAGGCGGTGTCTGACGGGACAGACCCAGACTCTTGGTAGGCGGTGTCTGACGGCACCGGTTGGGGGTGTGATGAACAGTGGCAATAATAGTCATAATAAAGATAGTGGAACAGTGACCACAATGGTAGTCGTAGTAGTTCATGTCATAGTAGGGCACAGCAGGGCGTTATGGCGTGTAGTGTGGCAGTAGTTCATGTCATAGTAGGGCACAGCAGGGCGTTATGGGGTGTAGTGTGGCAGTAGTTCATGTCATAGTAGGGCACAGCAGGGCATTATGGCGTGTAGTGTGGCAGTAGTTCATGTCATAGTAGGGCACAGCAGGGCGTTATGGGGTGTAGTGTGGCACAGTAGAGCATGGGTGGACACGGCAGAACGCAGCCGAACACTGCAGGGAATCGCAGAGCGTAGCAGGGTGTAGTAGGTCCACAGCGACAGCTGCACCCAAGACCCAGGTCTTGGTGCCACCCTATTCCAAGGCAATATTCTGGGTGGAGAAGAAACATAAGGACTCCGGGGAGTAAACTAGAGCTAGGAGCTAGGTTAGTAACAAGCATTTCTGGGACTATGATGGACACAAAAGGAAACAAGTGAAAGAGAGAAGAGAGAGTAGCTCATGGTGTCCTTGGAAGGAAGGAACTTCCCCAGCAGTCTAGAGTTATAATAGCATAACTAAGAGAGGCAGGCTAAAAAGAGGTGCCGGATCGGGATTGAACTCTCCCCTGCCGGAACGGGCTGTACTCGCCTGCCTCCCTCTACTCTCACTATATTATTGTTTATATGATAGATAAATCTGACGACAATGAAGAGAAGCAGGTGGGCCAGGTTAGGCGGACACTGCAACTCCTCACTCCCTAACTATAAGCTTTATCAAAGAGGATGGTTTTCACTTTATTCTTAAATGTGGTGAAGGTGTCTGCCCCCCCAAACCCAGACTGGGAGCTGGTTCCACAGGAGAGGAGCCTGATAGCTGGAGGCTTTGGCTCCCATTCTACTTTTAGAGACTCTAGGAACCACAAGTAGCTCTGAGTTCTGGGAGCATAGTGCTCTAGTGGGACAATAAGGTACTAAGAGCTCTTCAAGATATGATGGTGCTTGACCATTTAGAGCTTGTAGGTCAGAAGAAGGATTTTAAATTCAATCCTGGATTTTACAGGAAGCCAATGCAGAGAAGCCAACACAGGAGAAATATGATCTCCCCTCTTAGTTCTTGTCAGAACACGTGCTGCAGCATTCTGGATCAGCTGGAGAGTCTTAAGGGACTTATTTGAGAAACCTGATAGTAAAGAATTACAGTAGTCCAGCCTGGAAGTAAAGAATGCATGGACTAGTTTTTCAGCATCTTTTTGAGACAGGATGTTCCTAATTTTGGCAATGTTACGAAGATGGAAAAAGGCTGTTCTAGAGGTTTGTTTTAAGATGGGCGTTAAAGGATAAGTCCTGATTAAAAATAACTCCTAGATTTCTGACAGTAGTGCTGGAGGCCAGGGCAATACCATCTAGAGTAACTATATCTTTAGATAATGAAGTTCAGAGGTGCTTGAGTCCCAGCACAATAACTTCAGTTTTGTTTGAGTTTAACATCAGAAAATTGTAGGTCATCCAGGATTTTATATCTTTAACACATTAACTGACCGCTTTCGTCTGGCTTAATTGACAGATATAATTGGGTGTCGTCTGCATAACAGTGAAAGTTAATTGAGTGTTTCCTAATAATATTGCCTAGAGGAAGCATATATAAGGAGAATAGAACTGGTCCAAGCACTGAGCCTTGAGGAACGCCATGGCTAACTTTGGTGTATTTGGATGGTTTATCGTTAATATTAACAAATTGGGATCGCTCAGAGAAGTAGGACTTAAACCAGCTTAGTGCGATTCCTTTAATACCAACTAAATGTTCCAGTCTCTGTAACTGGATGGTATGGTCAATAGTGTTGAATGCAGCACTAAGATCTAATAAGACAAGTATGGAAACAAGTCCTTTGTCAGCAGCAGTTAGAAGGTTGTTAGTATTTTTCACCAGTGCCGTCTCTGTGCTATGATGCTTTCTAAATCCTGACTGAAAGTAGAAAATCACATAACTGATTAGCGACTACTTTCTCAAGGATCTTGGAGAGAAAGGGAAGGTTAGATATAGGTCTATAGTTGGCTAAGACCTCGGGATCGAGGGTGGGTTTTTTCAGAAGCGGTTTTATCACAGCTACTTTAAATGACTGCGGTACATAACCTGTTAATATAGACATATTGATCATGTCTAATAATGTGATGTTAACCATGGGTAACGCTTCTTTAGGTAGCCTCGTTGGGATGGGGTCTAATAGACAGGTAGATGGCTTTGCTGAAGAGAACTGTTGAAGGTCTATAGGAAAAAAGCAGTCTAAGTATATGACAGGTCCTGTCATTCTTTCTAGCACTCCTGCATTTAAAGGTGAACCATTAGAAGTTAAGGGCAAAAGGTGATGAATTTTATCTCTAATTGTTATAATTTCATCATTAAAGAAACTCATGAAGTCGTCACTACTCAGAGCTATAGGAATAGATGGCTCAGTAGAGCTGTGGCTGTCAGTCAGCCTGGCTACAGTGCTGAAAAGAAACCTTGGGTTGTTCTTATTTTCTTCTATCAATGATGAGTAATAGTCTGATCTGGCATTTCTGAGGGCCTTCCTATATGTTTTCAGACTGTCTTGCCAAACTAAACGAGATTCTTCCAGTTTGGAGGAACGCCATTTACTTTCAAGTTTTCGTGAGATTTGTTTTAATGCGAGTTTGGGAGTTATACCAAGGTACTAGTTTCCTTTGCTTCATCATCATCATCTACTCTGTTGGAATATTTTCCTTAAATTTAGCTATAACACTGTCAGATAGGCATCTAGTGTAGAAGGTTTTATTTAATTTCGTATAGTCGGGTAGTAGGAATTCGAAAGTTATTAAAAAATGGTCTGATAATAAGGAATTCTGTGGAAATACTATTAAATCTTCAATTTTGATGCCATATGACAACACAAGGTCGAGTGTGTGGTTAAAACAGTGCGTGGCCTTATGCACACTCTGACTGAAGCCAATTGAATCTAGTAGTGAGTTGAAGGCAGTGCTAAGGCTATTGCTGTCAACGTCCACATGAATATTAAAATCATCTACAATAAGTACTTTGTCTGATTGAAGGACTACACATGACAAAAACTCCTCAAAATTCAGAATACGGGCCTTGCTCTCGGTAAACAACAACAAATATAATTGGCTGTAATGTTTTCCATGTTGGATGTTGAAGATTAAGAACAAGACTTTCAAACGAGTTATAATTTAGTTTAGGTTTAGGATTAATTACCAGGTTTGAGTCAAATATGGCTGCAACCCCCCCTCCTCGGCCTGAGCCTCGAGGAATTTGAGTATTAATATGACTGGGAGGAGTGGCTTCATTTAGACTAACATATTCTTCATGGCCCAGCCAGGTTTCAGTGAGGCAGAGTAAATCAATTTGGTTATCTGATATCAAATTGTTGACTAATATTGCTTTAGACGACAGATCTAATATTTAATAGTCCACATTTGATTCTACTATTCTGTTCTATCGTTGCAGTGGTTGTTTTAATTCCAATTAGGTTGTTAAGTATAGCCCCTCTTTTGTTAGCGTTTGATTTAATCGGTCTCAGGACAGATACTGTGGTTATGGGATTATAAATGGATGGTTGCTCAAAATGAGGTACAGAGGAGCGTGTAGCGCTGTACCTGTGATTACTGATATTACTGATTCTTACTGGAATGATATAGCTGGTCTGTGGGTTAGCAGAGTTATTTGTAAAGGAGTGAGAGCTTATGGGAGAGTGAGACTGGGAAGTGTGCTTGTGCGTTTGTTTACGAGTTGCAAACAGTCATTTGAGGGTTTGCGTCTGCACTTTTTAAAGCTTCAATGAGAGTACCAAAGTCTTTCTTTGTGCGTTCACTCTGCTGATAGGACATGTCGTTATGTCCACAGTGGACCACGATGTGTTTAATAGAGGTTGGGAGTGAGGGTATCAGGTCCACAGATATATTTTATGACAAATCATAAAACACGACGGCAAATATGAAAACACGACGGCATATATGAAAACACGACGGCAAATATGAAAACACGACAGCAAATCACAAAACACAACGGCATTAACTTCTACCGGAAAAGGTAGGGCCTATCTAGCAGAGGACGGACCCTCCTGATTGGACAGACGCACTGACGCACAGACGTCTGTCTTTCGCGCTCCCAAATTACCCACAATCCTATGCGCATGACTTTACCGGCTCGTTAAAAAAAAAAACAATGGCGGACCTAAGTGGGAGTTGGAGTGGCATCGCTGATGGCACAATTAACATTTAAATGTAAGTATATTTAGTGTTTGCTGTACATTTGTTATCACCGTTAATGTGTTATATCAATGTAAATTGTAGTGCATTAATGCTGGTACAAACTGCTATTATATTTAGGTAGATACACCCCAAGCTAACGTCAAGCTAACTGAACCTATCATTTAACATTAGGCTGTTAGGGTTGCTGTCTTTTATGCCATTTGTGTTCGTAACGTTTAATGTCCGGTGGCATTTTCATCTCTTTTTATAAGCCGTTACTGTATATGCGTAATGTTAGCAGAGATTTAGAAATTGGTGTGTTTATCAGTTGTAGCTGCAGGACTGGAGGTAAAGCTGCACCTTGTTAACTTCACTAGCAACGTTAAATGAAAGCTAAAATGTATGAGTAGTTTCCCATGTAACCAGTATAATGTTCCGTTATAGCATTTATAACGGTAAAGATCTTTTTCTTGTGTTTGCTGTCTTTTAACAGGGAACTAAGGAACAAACGGAGGCTGCACTAGCATCACCAGAAGAGAGAGATGAGGAGGAGAGGGAAAGCAAAAGACAAGCAGGGAGACAGAGGCCAAAGAGAGATGTTGATTAGATTATTTGCTATATTAGAGATTGCCATTCAAAAAATAAATGCATTAAATTAACTAGTTTGTCTGTGTCTTTAAGTTTTTGGGTGTGTATATAATATAAACTGTTTTTCAATGTTTATTTTTCCATCAAATTATGACCTGGACACAGGAAACTTCTAACTGAATAATTATAGTCAGATGCTACCTGTTTTAATAACTCGTTAGGTATACAAGCTCTAAAAAGACATTAACGAAACATGTATCTTTATTATAACATTTATTCAAACATTACTATATACTGTACACAAGTATATTCAACATGAAGCGGCGATCAGACTCAGCTGCTGATGATGGGGTTGCTTCAAGACTGCAGACAGAAGGAGAAAGATTTAGGTTGGTCCAGTAGTTATCCAACCTGTCCTGGTGAGATTAGGTTAGTCTAGTAGTTATCCAACCTGTCCTGGTGAGATTAGGTTAGTCCAGTAGTTATCCAACCTGTCCTGGTGAGATTAGGTTAGTCCAGTAGTTATCCAACCTGTCCTGGTGAGATTAGGTTAGTCCTGTAGTTATCCACACTGTCCTGGTGAGATTAGGTTAGTCTAGTAGTTATCCAACCTGTCCTGGTGAGATTAGGTTAGTCTAGTAGTTATCCAACCTGTCCTGGTGAGATTAGGTTGGTCCAGTAGTTATCCAACCTGTCCTGGTGAGATTAGGTTAGTCTAGTAGTTATCCAACCTGTCCTGGTGAGATTAGGTTAGTCCAGTAGTTATCCAACCTGTCCTGGTGAGATTAGGTTAGTCCAGTAGTTATCCAACCTGTCCTGGTGAGATTAGGTTAGTCCAGTAGTTATCCAACCTGTCCTGGTGAGATTAGGTTAGTCCAGTAGTTATCCAACCTGTCCTGGTGAGATTAGGTTAGTCCAGTAGTTATCCAACCTGTCCTGGTGAGATTAGGTTAGTCCAGTAGTTATCCAACCTGTCCTGGTGAGATTAGGTTGGTCCAGTAGTTATCCAACCTGTCCTGGTGAGATTAGGTTAGTCCAGTAGTTATCCAACCTGTCCTGGTGAGATTAGGTTGGTCCAGTAGTTATCCACACTGTCCTGGTGAGATTAGGTTAGTCCTGTAGTTATCCACACTGTCCTGGTGAGATTAGGTTAGTCCAGTAGTTATCCAACCTGTCCTGGTGAGATTAGGTTAGTCCAGTAGTTATCCAACCTGTCCTGGTGAGATTAGAATTGTATCACAAGTATATGTAAGCATACTGTACCATGAAGGTACTTCATGTAACTGCGTAGTGGTGTAGTTTCTTCATCATGGTCTTAACTGACAACTGTTGACCATTTAACACACTTACACCTACCTTTACTGTGTTAGTGGGTGTTTATCAATGGAGGTATTATGACTTTTCATATGTTGGTTGTAGCCTTGTAGCTTGTGTGTTTACAGTACTATTTACCCTTTCTCACTTGCAGTTTACTGCATATCATACTGCCTGTGGTAGCTCATTAGCTGGTAGCGTTTACCTTGTAGTTGCTGATCATATTTTGTACTGCATTTGTCTGAAAGCTAGAAGCTACTGGACAATGAGCTAATGTTGCATACATGCAGTAAACTACAAGCTAATGTAAACGGTTAGCTACTGTAAGCTTAATGTAATTAAGATTAATTAATGCAATTCTCCTTACCGGTAAGTGTTATGACTACTACAAACATGAACTCCCACGAGTTTTTAATTTATTGACGTGGGATAAATAAGAGAAAACGAATATTGCTTATATTAAAGCCTATCAGTGTCGGTGACGTTACCTACCTTCACACGCTGCGGGCAAAGTTCCTGACAGAATGTTCTCCTCCTGCAAGCAGACTGACGCTGATTCACCAACAGCACAGTTCACAGTTCCACATCCATTTCGTCCAGTGTTTTGAAATGAGAAACGGCTAGTCCGTCTGTTAAAAGTATAGACAGTGAGGCCCTTTTATTTTTTCACCTCTTCTTCCTGTCAAAAGACAGTTTTCATATTTGCCGTTGTGTTTTCCTATTTGCCGTTGTGTTTTCATATTTGCCGTCGTGTTTTCATATTTGCCGTTGTGTTTTCATATTTGCCGTCGTGTTTTCCTATTTGTTGTCGTGTTTTCCTATTTGCCGTCGTGTTTTATGATTTGTTGTTGCGTTTTTCTAATTGCTGTTGTGATTTGCACTTCAGGGCCACCGTATTTTTCCAAGTTTGAGGCAGTCACTGATAAAAACAAAAAAAACACCCACACTGTAAGCAATTGCTGTAAATGTACAGCCAATTTTCAACATTAAAATACTGTTTTCATATGAAACTGTTTAGTACTGTAGTTAGCAATGCATTGTGGGCTGCTTAACTTGGAGCAACAGGACAGAGGCCCTAAACAGTATATATGCTGATGTTTTAAATTACAGGACGCTACAGTATTTTTTGGAAACCGAGTGTTGACTGGAGAATTTTGAGCACGGTCAGAAGTTTAATACGTTAGTCTTTTAAATTAGGCTACTGCTTTTGGTCAATTTTCTTTAATAAATACAGAAATAATTTGCCATCAACTCCTGGAGGAACTTCGGGAACCATCATTTGGATAGGAGATTTTTCAGAAGAGGACACACAATTTAGATGACGTGCTACACATCATCGAGTGTTCTTCAACATCCATAGGGTCTTGCATCTACAAATTAAACGGTAATTAAAATCTTATTCATATTGCCAAGAATGTTTGATATCAAGCTGATGCTCAGGAGCTTGTCTTGCTAGGGATTTGAACATGTCATTTTATCAGTGAGGCTTAGATTTGAATAGCCAAAACAATATTACTTTTGGGTGTTTTCTTGTTTAATTTTGGTAACATTATCTGAACGTCTGCATCTGAGGAACAACACTTGTTAACTGGTAAGAGAGGCCAATCGGCAGATGGAAATAGCATTAGGCTACTGGAATAATTAGCCTACATCTTGCCTGGTGATTAAGGATTTATTTCAACCAAACCATAGGATTATTGGAACATCGGCTAACCGAGATGGTTTTGGGGAGTTTTTCGACTGTGTCGACTTTTAATGAAGTGTGTTTTACAAAGAGTTAACAAGAAAATTAAGCTAATTGTCGTTTGGTTAAAGAGAGACACTTGAATCCTCTTTGCTTTGCATTTTTCTGTTAAAAAACGGAAAATTGGTGTGAAAATATTGCCTTTCTGGACTCTTTGTGAATGCATTTTGTTTATTTATCTGTCGCTGCGCATCGCATACAGCCTACTTCTACCAACTTTTTCAGAGTATAGGCTTTGTCAAACCGTTTTGCATCATCTGTGGCGTTTCTTTCACAATCTTCACATTGCAACTCGGTTAGTGTTAAACATTTCTGCGTGAAGACTGATATGGTGTCACTAAAAAGCAGCCAGCATCCGTAATCAAGACTAATGCATGTTTATTGATGAAAAGGAACTTAAAAAAATCCATTGCATTTAATTGAATGTACACAAAACAGTATATTGTTCCAACCCCACTCTGATCTTAGACTATTTTGATTCCAGGCGCTTCATTGATATGAATCCAGAGAGAGGGACAAAGGCTAAAAGGGGCAAGGTTGTCGCCAAGAAGAAAGGTGTGCTCGTCCAGAAGAAGTCTTCTGCAGTCAATACACACGTCGCCATGCTACTTAAGAATCTCCTTGACTTTGAATGGAACTTCATCTAGATCGGTGAGCTCTTTAATCTCGCTCTCTTTGTTTTGACAGTCTGGCATTGCCACATTAAGCCACAAGAGAACTGGTATTATTAACTTGAGTGTATACTGTGCATTCCTGATTATATAGTTTATTTATTATTATGATTATGATTGTTTGTTGTTGTTTGACAGTGGCAACACTGGAATAATGCTGCAGAGAGGAACAGCGGCTACCAAAGTGATGGTCATCTTACCTGGATCCACAAGAACTAAGACGTAAAAACACAAGCCTACCTCACAGGACCATTTTAAGAGGTAACCTGCAAGTCTAGCTCACAGTGGTACAGGTGCCTACCTAACAGTTTCATCCCTAAATGATTTTATTGATGCATATTATTGATGCATATTGTCAAAATGTTCTACTGTACTATAATAATTTCAAAATGGCCTTAATGTTTGTTTTCCAAATGTTGCCAATTCTGCATATGTTGAAAATGTTATTATGAAAGTATTTTTTTTTTTTTTTACAGCAGAGAATACATTGCAGATTATATGTAAATCTTTTAAATTGACTTTTGAGGAAATTTTAATCTAACTCACAGGACTATTTTAAGAGGAAAAACACAAGTCTGTGGCCATTTGTTCCCCCAAAATGTGCCAAAGATGCTTGTATGCTGAATGTTCTTCAAAAAAGGTCGTAATGTTCCTTAAATAGTCTTAATAGTGTAGTTTTCCAAATATTGCTAATCATGTGTATTTGTTTCCTTGGTCCTTTTCTGTGTTATTCAAGGCAAAGCATAAGTTACTGTAGGTAAGATAAATCACTATGTCAAGAATTTGGTAAGTGTTCAAACTTGTGTCTTAAAAAGTCAACTATAGGTTATCACATTTGGTATATCTCTGATGAGTAATTTAATAATTTAGTTTAATTAAGTGTATTGCCATAGTCTAAAGCAGACACTACTAGACTGTTTTTGTTTGCTACTAGAAATCTCTTCTCAGCGTCGTCCAACAGGGTTTATTTGCTTTTTTTTCTCCATTTTTTGAAAGTAGCAGTATTCATGTTGACATTGCTCTTTGAAATAAAGGTATTTGATTTTGAAGTTTTTATTGCTTATTTTGCATAATATTCAGAATAATGCACATCTTAAGCAATTGTCTACAGCCCTGAGAATAATGAAGTTCTGATATTTAAGGAAACTGCTAAATTTAGTTATTGTATTATCTACTGTGCCTGTCTACAGTAAACTGTGAGAAGTTAAAGTAACAACTTAAACAGAATATATTGTAATTTCTAAATAATAACAGTGTGAATGCAGAAATATACTGTATTTCTGGTTTACAGACTACTACTGTAAAGTCATTTTACAGTATGGTGTAGTGCAAGATTTCAAACTGACCGGGAGAAGAAACTGCATTAATGAATCTTTGTAAAGTCGAAATAAAGAAATCTCAGAACAGGAATCCAAGTTGGTTTGTTCATTTTATGCTTGCAAGCAGGTGGCATGTTTCACAGACACTGAGTACAGAGTGCAGTGAAAGAAGTCTCAACAGGCACAGAAAATGGGTATCATTTATACCGAAAGAAAGAACGCCTTAACTACTACGTGCAGAAGAAAGCTGTTGACGCAGGAAAGTGCAGTACAGTCTGGGAGACAAGATAGCGGAAGATGTTCTAGGAAAGACGGTTAAGCAGCTTCACCAGAAAGGCTAATTCCCTCATCAAAGGGGCGGACACCAAGGTAAAGGTACTTTATTGTCACATACACATACATGTAGCGAAATTCATTCTCTGCATTTAACCCATCCCTCAAGGGAGCAGTGGGTAGCCTGGGGACCAACTCCAGATCTGAGCCAGTGCCTTGATCAAGAGCCTAGTACATGTTTTTTGATGGTGGGGGAAACTGGAGCGCTAGGAGGAAATGCAAACATACAAACTCCACACAGAAAGGACGACCTGGATTCAAACCCAGAACCTTCTTGCTGTGAGGCCACAGTGCTAACCATTGAGCCACCATGCTGCTATGGAAGGAGTTTGCTAAGCTCTCTGACTGTTTGAGGAAACTTCTGGAAGCAAATGATGACTACAGGAGTGGACTGATGGCTGAGGCTCAACAGTCAGAAGAGTAGGATGAGGAGGTTCTCAGAAAGCAGCAAGAGGGCGACATTGAGAGAACTGCCAGTGAAAGTGAGGCAAGATTTGAGGAGGTGAAAAACATTGTCCAAACGAACCTGTGATAAAGGTATGGTCAGAAAGTGCTCACGACAGCAATCATGGAAGCAGAAAAAGCCTGTAACCAAGCGAGTAACTTACCTGTTCAAACAATGTGCATTTTACACTCTTGGAGAAGAGGATAAGTGAAGCTATACAAGTGTAGCCTGGCTCTGCCCTTCTACCTACTTCCGCTCAATTTTTATTTCGCTTCAGTACTCCGTCTGGGTTTGCGGTATAGTCTTTCTCCGGCCAAATCTTTACCGGTCCAATCAGCGAACAGAGGGAGTGGCTGAGAACGATGACGTTGAGGCCGTGTGCTAGAATTGCGGCGGAGAAAGATGCAAGCGAAGCCATTCGGTCCATTGTGGCAATGCCGAATATCCAGAAGTTAAAGCCCGAGGAAGGACAATCTTTGCTGAGTTTTGTTGGCGGCCATGATGTTGTGGCCCTCCTCCCCACGGGGTTCGGGAAAAGTTTGATTTTCCAGATCGCTCTGTTAGTGGTGAAGGAGTTGGCTTAGGCTAATGCTAGGTGCTAAGGCTAATAGCCTTGACAGTCTCCCCTCTTGTTGCACATGCGCATGACATACGTCACGACCAAACGTTAGTGATTGGTTATGGCAGATCCAGAGTGGCTCTGGGCAGATCCAATAGTTTTCTATAGTTACTTCAACAGAGTACCCGTCTTCAAGGAAGTTAACACTTGTCAATGGAGAGAGGCCAGACTCTCTGTACAAATGAAATGTACGAGAGTCTGGTAGGACCAGGCTAATCCAAGTGATGTCAGCCTGGGAGAGATAGATTACCATGGAGAGGAGAGGGGAGCTAGATGGCATGATCAATGACCTGAGAGCAATTAACAACATGCTTGAACTAAGGAGAGCTGAGTTTGTCACTGCGTGGAGGATTGCAGAGGAAGAGGCCACAGGTGAGAGAGCAAGAGGACCACCCACACCAACAGCAACACAGATTGTGAGGGTTAAACCAACCAGCCTTCCCATTTTTTATGTTTATCCGAGGTGTAGTCGGAAGAGATGTGTTTTTAGCCTTTGGCAGAAGATGTGTAGGCTTTCGGCCATCCTGATGTCAGTAGGGAGCTCCTTCCACCATTTAGGAGCCAGGACAGTGAACAGTTGGGATTTCGTTGAGTGATTAGTTGTCCCTTGCTGTGAGGGGGCAGCAAGCAGGTTGGCTGATGCAGAGCGGAGTGGGTGGGTTGGGGTATAGGGTTTGTCCTGGATGTATGCTGGGGCTGATCTGTTCGTGACCCTGTATGCAAGTACTAGTGTCTTGAAGCTGATGCAGGCAGCACCTGGTAACCAGTGAAGAGAGCGGAGGAGCGGTGTAGTGTGAGAGAACTTGGAGAGGTTGAAGACAAGTCAAGCTGCTGCGTTCTGAATGAGCTGCAGGGGCCGCATGGCACATGCAAGCAGGCCAATCAGGAGGGAGTTGCTTTAGTCTAGACGTGAGATGACTAGAGCGTTCTGCGTTAGAAGGGGACATATCCTTCTGATGTTATGCAGCATGTATCTACACGATCGGGTAGTTGCAGCAATGTTGGCAGTGAAGGAGAGTTGGTCGTCAATTGTCACACCCAGGTTCCTAGCAGTCTAGGTGGGGATTACCACAGAGTTGTTAATTGTTATAGTCAGGTCTTGGGTAGCAGAGCCCTTCCCTGGAAGGAAAAGGAGCTCAGTCTTGTCAAGGTTGAGTTTCAGATGGTGTGTGGAGATCCAAGAAGAGATATCAGTCAGACAGGCCGAGATACGTGCTGCTACCTGAGTTTCAGACTCCGGAAAGGAGAGAATAAGTTGGGTGTCATCTGTATAGCTGTGATAAGAAAAGCTGTAAGAGTGAATGACAGACCCGAGAGAGTTGTTGTACAGTGAGAAGAGGAGGGGACCCAGGACTGATCCCTGAGGAACCCCAGTTTTTAGTGGGCAAGGTTTTGAGGTAGATCCTCTCCAAGTTACTCGGTAGGTTTTGTCTGTCAGGTAAGATGTGAGCAAAGAGAGCGCAGCGCCTCAGACACCCAGATCCTGGAGTGTCGAAATGAGGATCAGGTGGTTCACTGTGTCAAAGGCAACAGAAAGGTCCAGAAGGATGACGACGGGAGAGAGAGAGAGAGAGAGAGAGAGAGAGGTTGCTTTAGCAATGTGAAGCTGCGGGCGGAGGTAATTAAAGTAAGAATTTGATTTGGAGATATAGGGGTGAAAGAGTACTGGATGTGATGGATGGTAAGATGATTTCAGGAAGTGTGGTGGAGAATGAAGAGTGTATGTCATCTATCTTTTTTACAAAGTAGTTGACAAAGTGGGTTGGTAGGAGAGAGGAGGTGGACTGGGGGAATCTAGGAGGTTAGAGAAGATGGAAAAGTTTCTTGGGGTTGGAGAAAGAGGATTAAATTTTGGTTTGATGAAAAGAGCTTTTTGCTGCAGAAATAGAGGCAGCGAAGGAGGAAAGAAGAAACTGATAGGTAAGCAGATCATCTGGGTGTTTAGATTTCCAACATTTCCTGTCCACTTCCCGTATAGCTGATCTTTCAGCATGCACTGAGTCAGATAACCACAGATCTGGGGAGGACTTGCGAGCCTGCCGTGAAGTAAGAGGGCAGAGGGAGTCAAGAGAGGAGGATAGAGTAGAGAGGAGAGTGTCTGTGGCAGCGTTGGGAGGCATGAGTAAGAAAGAGTCAGATGGAGGGAGGGTTGATAAAGTTCATGACGCCAGAGAAGGCGAGAGTGAACGAATATTACGGCGGACAGGTATAGTGTCTCTTGAGGTATGGTTGTGAGCTTGGGAAGAGTGGGAGAGAGTAAGAGATGAAGAAATGGTCTGAGGTATGGAGTAACAGTGAGGTTGGATGTATAGCAGTTTCTGGTGAATATGAGATCTAGGTGGTTGCCAGCTTTGTGAGTGGGTGGGGAAGGTGAGAGTGAGAGGGCAAAAGAAGAGAGAAGGTGTAAAAAGGCAGTTGACTTCTCTGTCAGGATGTTGAAGTCGCCCAGAAGTAGAGCCCTGCGCGGGACTGTTTTCTTCATCCTGCTCCCGCCCGCTCCCAGCGAATTTCTGACCATTACCGCCCGCACCATGTGTGTTACACTCCCGCCCGCTCCCACAATGTGTATGTCCACTTCCGCCCGCACCCGCAAAACTCTGAGAATTTATGCCCGCACAATAATAGAGATGCATTGAGTTTGTGTCTTCTCCGTCCCGCATGAGAAAACATGTCACTTTTTCTTTTTTCTTTAATAATAACTTTGTTTTATTGCACCGTCACACGGCAAATACAAATAGTGTCACGCTTCACTAGGACAGGAACCCAAAAGCAGACAAGGACAAGGTAAGTAGAGTGGAAAAAAGGTAAGTATTTATTTGGTTTTGGTACGTGGAAGCAGGAGAATCCAGCTGGTGAGGCAGTGGGTGGAACTGAGTCGGATTAGTGCAGACTCAGTAATAAAGGTGATGCAGACGACTAGACGGTGATGGAGAGAATCTTCCAGGTCCCAAAACTGAAGACAGAGGAACAGGCAGATTAGCAACGGTAAAACGTCACAAAAGAGCAGAACAAACATCTCAAACCTACTAACTGGCACTCTAGCAAACACACTGGTGAGGATAACGATCCGGCTAGGTATTCTGTTTGAAAAAATAAATAAAAACATTCAAACTTAGGCAGCTCAATAACACTGGCATCATCACGCCTCTTTATGTATGACCTAATTAACAAATAGCAACGAGAGTAGGCTGTGAGTGGCTAAAAAAATAACACTAATAAATAACATAAAATAAACAAAGTTAACGAGTGAAACGAATACATTTAACAAATGAATCACTTGGCCATAATATTGCTGTGGAGGAAGAGAATGTTGCTGACCAACTGCGGTCCCAATCCCGTGTTGTCTCTCTTCCAAGATGCGCCCACAGACACTAAAGGCCCGCTCTGAAGGCGCACTGGATGCGGGGATACTGAAGACGAAACGCGCCAGCTTTGATAGCGCTGGGAAGCGCTCTTTGTTGAACTTCTACCACTGAAGCATGCTGTGTGCACTGTAAGAAATGTCATGGTAGTTTAACTTGGAAATGCAAGTACACCTGCTGCCTTGAAAATCGAAGTTCACTCAACTTGAAGACTGCCTTTGTTTCAACTTAGAAATTAAAGTTAATGAGGTTGATGTAACTACAGTGTTCTAGTTTTGTTAAAGTTCTTTTAGTTGATTTAACTTTTTATTACTTGGTTTAACTTCATACTTTAAGTTAAAACAAATAACTTATTTTCTTTAATAATGCAAGAAACCTTCCTTGCCTAGTATAACAGACATACTTTTCTGCTTTATTACAACTCAGAGTTTCAAGTTAAAACAACATAACCACAGTTATAGTTGAGATAGCTTGGGTGCAGTCACCCCAGTACCCTATGCAAAATAGGAGCCCCTCTAAAGCCACTGACCTTGTGTCACTTGACATAAAAGGGCCGCTAAGGAAATGACACTCAGCAGATTAATGGCTGAAGGAAGACTATTACTGCTCAAAGTCTAACACTGCAATACTCCAGCTCTTCTTATCAAACATAACAGTCACTTAACTCATGGTTACAAATGTAAACCAGCACAACATGACAATTACCAGGCAACAGAACACTACAGTCTAAGCAGACACGTTTAATGAACAGAGTTCATAAAGTTACATTTGTATTTCGAACAAACTGCAAACTTTTCAGCAAATTTTAACACAACTCTATTTACTGCCTTGCATCATGGGAATTGACCAGCCAATGAACCAATTGCACCTGACTGCAGTACGCAGATCGGGGTTTTGCTAAATGTGGGCGGAGCTAAACGTTTGACTTTTGAAAAGTACTTTCCATTTCCATTAGAGAAGAGTGAAATGCCAAATTCACAATCACAAGCCGTTGACAGGTACTCCCTCCGCCGGGGGCTCTAGTGCGTTCTTGTTTGCCACAACACGTGTTATATTTTAGTTGAAATTTGAATAGGCTACATCACTTATCTGCGGTGTATAATTAATTTATTGTGTCCCTGCTTTAACTTTGCCGTGAAAGAAGACTGGTGCTTTGCTTTTTGGCTGGTGGCTCATCCTCTGCTGTGGCCAGGACCACGTCAAACTGCATCTTCTGAATAATTTCCTTTGCGCCTTTGGATAGGATTATATAAATGAATATGTATTTATAAAATGGCTCATGCTGTTATTCATTTAGCTATATATACTTTAAATTTGTATTCATTGTCTTTTATCTCTGTTTCTATTTTTTGACTGCATTTCACTTATTCTAATTTGTAATTGCACTGTTATTGTGTTGTTGTGTTTTTTATCTGGGGGCAGCATCCGTAGCATTCGCATTTTAGGAGTCAGGAGCATTGCAATCATGTGGAGAGGGAATGCAGACGTGTCACTGGTGCCCATCAGTTCTTCCAGACACGAGGCACACACATTGGCGACTTCAGAGAGCAAGGGTTCGAGGATTGCTGCTTGGGAGTGTTCAATGAGTTTCATGGACCACGGCAGTGGAAGTGAAGCGCTGGGGGTGGAGTTGTCGGACTCTAAGTCATTAGTAGCATCCTTGAATAACTTAAGGAACGCAACTACTGTTTTCAAAGTGTTTGCATTGATCTGCGCAATTCTTTCATACTGGTTATTGCTCAGTAGTAATGTGGAGATCTCCTCATGCTGTTGCAGTATGGAATCCAGCATATCATAATTTGAATTCCATCTTGTCTCGATGGATTGCTTGAGGGATTTCTTCAAGTTGTTTTGCAGACCTGAATATTTGAAATATTTCACCAGTTTTTTTGCATTGGTCAACAGTTCAGACAGCTCAGTATTTCAGCCTACACGCCTGATGCAAATGCACTTGACAGGGTGACGTTCAGGATGATCGCGTTGCAGTTCAGCCTGGTGTATCCACGCAGGGCAGCGACTATGTTGGCTCCACGGTCAGTGACAAACACAACACGGCCAGATAGAAGTGACGCATCTATTCCAAATTCACGGAGTTTCTGGAACAGCAAGGGGAAGCTCTCGAAGGGAGCCGCGAATAACACAAAACAAGGTCGAAGTTGTTGTTTGTATAATGGATGGTGGTTTGGATGTTTTATGGTAATCCTCCGTCCATATATCTGTTATATCTGTTGGCACATCCATATGTTGCGATGATGGGCTTTATCTCCGCTGCCACTGACGCCTGTAGTGCTTGTGCTCGCCCCTCGACATGTCTGGATACAGTGGTTGGATGAGGTAAAACATCTTTTACATCAAATTTGCCATATGTAGCAGCGACATTAACGAGGTGTTGCGATGTGTCAACAAAGCCTTTCCCAGCGACGAAGTCATATGGCCGTATGTCTAGACAGCACATTTCCACACATTTCTCAGTAGTTTCTTGTTTAATATGTGTAGGGAGACGTTGTTTATCCTTGAAAAGCAGCTTACTTTGACCGGGGAGAACAGAGCAGGTGTGTGTCCTCAACCCAGAGGTGCTGGATTTGTGTCCGTTGTAGACTAGTATTTTTGCACATTTGTCACAACAAACAAAGCCCAGTTCGTTTCCGTCTTTGTCACAAACAATTGGGAAACTTCTCCAAATGTCAGACTTGCCTTGCTTTCTTTTTTGTTGTAAAGACCTCGTTTGAGGGTCTTTTCCACATCAGTCACTGACATTGCATTTTGCAATCCCAATGCAGCCCTCTACCCAGAAGTACCAGCGGAGGGCCAGTTTCAGGGATGTTTGAAAGAAGGACATCCAGCTCCACAAAAAACTCCCAGAGAACCTGGTGGGCGGCAGATAACAACAAGGATTAGTTGTACCGGAGGCGTTATGGTAACACCATGAAGTTCAAAAGAAAAGAGTGGAGTGAACTGTGGCAGTGGGTAGACAGAAAATGTCATCTTGGGGTTAATGAGTAGGCCTGTACCCCCGTCTCTACCAGTAGGTCTGGGTGTGTGGGTGAAAGAGTAGGCGGAACAGAGAGCAGCAGGGCTGGATGTGTTGGTCGGTGTAATCCAGGTCTCAGTGAGAGCAAGGAAGTCAAGAGATTGCTGGCTGGCAAAGCCAGAGATGAACTCAGCCTGAGTGGCAGACTGGCAGTTCCACAAGCCACCTGCGACTGTTGCGAACCTATGCAAGGTTTGTAGTATCTTTGACATGATACATGAACAGGAATGGAGAAGCAGCACATTTCCAGATGAAGACACCGAGTATTGTAAGTAAGATATTAGATATCAAGAAGATATCAAGCCCACTTAACTTCCCACTTAGCCTCCCACAAAGATTCCTTTGTCTTTGTCCTCTGAGTCTTTGTCCTCTGAGTCTTCGTCTGATGAGGCTTCCGCTTAACGCAAATGCCAATATTAAATACAAGGAGGTGATTGGTGTTGGCTACAGGTTAGGAGGCCCCACCCTAGCTAATCACTCAAAAAATACCTGGACAGTCTTAGGCACCACTCCCCAACTCCACACTTCACACTAAGCTAGTCTGATTACCCTAAACAGTTTCAGTCACTTTAAGTAAGACCACAAAATTCTTGCCAAAAAACACAGCAAATCCAGCAAAACATATGGCAGAAGTAGAAGAAGTAGAATAAGCAGCAGAACCCACAGTAAAAGCAGTTTGTGTTGAATTTTTTGAGTTTGTGTTGTGTAGCTTTCAGTTTGTGTTGTAGCTCTTGTTTTTGTGTTGAACCGTCTCGGCCACCGTACTTTAACCCCCCCCCCAGAGTTATCCTGCTGGTCCAGGACAGAAAATGTCATCTTGGGGGTACATTGATCGATACGTTCACAAGAGTTCATGAGTTGCTGACCTTTTAGGAGATGATAATACACCGGACCGGCGGGAGAACTCTCCGTGACGTCTGCCTCTCAACGTTACAAAAACTCTTTCCAGACACCATTTTTTAAGCTTTGACAAAGCGATGTTGTCTTGTTTCTAAACGCTTGTGCAAAAAATGCCCGTGTTGGTTTTCTCTTACCACAAACCCTGTGGTCTGGACATAAAGAATCATGCAGATGTTAGTATAGGAAAAGCTACTTGGCTAGTCTGTCCAGCCAACCATGTTGAAATAGGACTTGCAGCGCGCTCCGAGTTACAGAAATTCAGAAGGCAGAGCAGCAGCTCCACGGCGCTTGAAGATGACGTAGTATCAGGAGCGGCAACAGTAGAGTAGTATGTAGAGAGACAACAATAGAGAGTAGTATGTAGAGAGACAACAGTAGAGAGTAGTATGTAGAGAAACAACAGTAGGGAGTAGTATGTAGAGAGACAACAGTAGAGAGTAGTATGTAGAGAAACAACAGTAGGGAGTAGTATGTAGAGAGACAACAGTAGGGAGTAGAGTGTAGAGAGACAACAGACATTGGAAACAACAAGTCTTTACATGATGACACACAGAATCTGTCCTGATGGGACATCCCTCTGGATGCTGCAGTCTTATCCAACCTTAGACTACAGCCGACCCAACAAAGAACAGAGAATAGTAAGGGACAGAATAAAGTGACCGTTGAAACTGTATTTGAATTACAGACTGCTGTTATCATAACTGCAAACAGAGAGCCTGAGCGTCTGTCTTCATATTCAAATAGACGGCTGTAATGTTAACGACGTGAACAAAGATTCCTCTGCAGCAGCTTCACGTGTCTGATGTTGACTCAAGGAGGTTCAGCTTGTTGGATTTACATCCAGAGATACTACTACTACTACTGAAGGAGGTTCAGCTCGTTGGATTTACATCCAGAGATACTACTACTACTACTACTGCACTACTGAAGGAGGTTCAGCTTGTTGGATTTACATCCAGAGATACTTCTACTACTACTACTACTACTACTGCTACTACTGAAGGAGGTTCAGCTTGTTGGATTTACATCCAGAGATACTACTACTACTACTACTACTACTACTACTGAAGGAGGTTCAGCTTGTTGGATTTACATCCAGAGATACTACTACTACTACTGAAGGAGGTTCAGCTCGTTGGATTTACATCCAGAGATACTACTACTACTACTGAAGGAGGTTCAGCTTGTTGGATTTACATCCAGAGATACTACTACTACTACTGAAGGAGGTTCAGCTTGTTGGATTTACATCCAGAGATACTACTACTACTACTGAAGGAGGTTCAGCTCGTTGGATTTACATCCAGAGATACTACTACTACTACTACTACTACTACTACTACTACTACTACTACTACTACTACTACTGAAGGAGTTTCAGCTTGTTGGATTTACATCCAGAGATTCTCATCAGCAGCTACTGCAACATGTACTACTACTACTACTACTACTACTACTACTACTACTACTGCTACTACTATTACTACTACTACTAATATTGCTACTACTACTACTACTACTGGTACTACTATTACTACTACTACTAATATTGCTGCTACTACTACTACTAGTACTACTACTACTGCTGCTACTACTACTGCTACTACTACTACTACTGTTACTACTGCTAGTACTACTACTACTGCTACTACTGCTACTAATACTACTACTACTGCTGCTACTGCTACTACTATTATTACTACTACTACTGCTACTATTACTGTTTTCTACCTTTTAAAGGTCCTGAATGACTACTAAACTCTCTGGCTACAAAATCAACAATGGGAAAGTTATTGTTATTAGCTGGGTGATATATGTATGGCCCTTAAGATATTTAACACACACGCATGCACACTTGTATCACAGAGAGGAAGATTCATCCATTCTTTGGGTCTGTTTCAGGTGTGTCTCACATTAGATATTGTTGTTGCCATGTCCTAAAATGTTATTGTAACTAAAAATGATGGCAAAAACGATCGAATATGACACAGGTCATAAAAAACTGAACGTTCCTTCTTTTGCAACAGAGACCAAATGAACAAGCCCCGCCTCGTCTTCCAAAAAATGAATATTAATCCTCCCAGCTGCCTATAAAATGACTTGCTCTTCCTGTCGTGATCAGAGAACAGAGACTTCCTCTGAGACTCTACAACTGTCCAGCCCTCTGACCATCCAGCCCTCTGACCTTCCAGCTGTCTGACCTTCCAGCCCTCTGATCATCCAGCCCTCTGACCATCCAGCCGTCTTACCATCCAGCTGTCTGACCATCCAGCTGTCTGACCATCCAGCCCTCTGACCATCCAGCTGTCTGACCATCCAACTGTCTGACCATCCAGCCCTCTGACCATCCAGCTGTCTGATCATCCAGCCCTCTCACCATCCAGCCCTCTGATCATCCAGCCGTCTTACCATCCAGCCCTCTGACCATCCAGCCCTCTGACCATCCAGCTGTCTGACCATCCAGCTGTCTGACCATCCAGCCCTCTGACCATCCAGCCCTCTGATCATCCAGCCCTCTGACCTTCCAGCCTTCTGACCATCCAGCTGTCTGACCATCCAGCCCTCTGACCATCCAGCCGTCTGACCATCCAGCCCTCTCACCATCCAGCTCTCTGACCATCCAGCCTGCTGACCATCCAGCTGTCTGACCATCCAGCCCTCTGACCATCCAGCCCTCTGACCATCCAGCTGTCTGATCATCCAGCCCTCTGATCATCCAGCCCTCTGACCATCCAGCCTGCTGACCATCCAGCTGTCTGACCATCCAGCCCTCTGACCATCCAGCCCTGTCTGACCATCCAGCCGTCTGATCATCCGGCCGTCTGATCATCCAGCCCTCTGATCATCCAGCCCTCTGACCAGCCAGCTGGCTGACCATCCAGCTCTCTGACCATCCAGCCCTCTGACCATCCAGCCTGCTGACCTTCCAGCTGTCTGACCATCCAGCCCTCTCACCATCCAGCCCTCTGATCATCCAGCTTCCAGGTAGACCTTTTCTTTAGTTTCCAGCTTCAGGTTTGTCTATAGAGTCTGTTGTGGTTGAGTAACTGTAAGCACCAGTTTTGTACTAACTATGGTGTTACCCTCTACTACTTTAAAAGGTGATACAATGTAATGATACATTTTACATACACAGCAGTTTTAAAAACACACACGTCACAATGTGCTTTACAAGGTAATAAACGCAGCCCAGTCTCATGGCAGTTCGTGAAATGGTCACGTTATTGAATCTATTGATTCGTGAACAGGACACGAATATGTCGTTTTTTTCGTGTAGTGATTACGAATTTTAATTTAGTGTATTTAAATGGGAAGCATATTTCATGATCACAGCACGACAACGGTAGGGAGTAGTATGAAAAGCAGAAAATCCACGTAGGGAGGTTGGTCGGGGTGGTGGATGTGTCAAACAACACAGAACTTTCACCCCGGAGACCGGGGATCGTGTCCTGCGTGTTGCAGTTCCTTTCCGCGTTATTCTCTTCCTAACCACAACTGTCCCGTTGTTGTCGGCGTGTCCGGCGTGTGACGGTTCCTTTCCCAGTTCTTTTTTACGGTTCCTTTCCCAGTATCTTCTTTTCCTAACATCAACCGTCCCGTTGTTGTTAAAAATAACCTGACTATTTACGAACTGGCGTGAGTTGAATAAACAACATTTGTGGCAAACAACACTACTTACGGCGTACTCACACTTGGTCCAGGTAAAACGAGCCCGAGCACGTTTGACTCCAAAGTCTTTTTAGTTGACTAGTGTGATCTCTCCGTACTGTGCTTGGTTCGGTTAGACTTGGGCATGGTACGCATCAGTGTGATAGCTTAACATGCCCGGGTCTGGTTCTTACCTTACAGATGAACAGGAATTGTAGTTGGCGAGCACTATGTGATGATGTAAGCTCGTTCTGGCTTTCATTATTTTATTGCAGTGTTAGTGCAGGGCAGGGGGGAGGGGGAGGAGGGACAATCGGGCTGGGGCAACTGGGCCAGTGTGAGTACACCCTTAACAAGATCGACTAGTTGTAATGAAAATCACACGTATATAATACGGACATGTAGAACTCTCAGATAGAATGCTTCAGGTCTGCCATCTGTCCCAAACTAAACCTGGAGATGCTCCACGTATTTAAGACAAACCCAGAAAACTGCAGCTGGGCTCTCACTCAGTTCTTTATGGAAGAGGACTAGGGCAATGTGAAAAATGTATTTGAGTTCTGACTTTAAACTCACAATCTTGAGGGGAGAAGCCCTAATCTTCTATGTAATGTTTCCTTCTCATTCTCTGGTTTCGTCTATTTTAGCTGTTTGATTTGAACTCTTTCAAATCATATTGAAATGACTTATATAATGAAATGTTTATACTGTCCTTGTCTTTGACTTGCTTTGTTGTCTAAAGGTGCAATAAAAGTAACCCTGCCTGGATGCCACTTGTACAACTACTGCTACTAAATAAGAAAAGAATAAACTGCTGCTGGTGGTACTTCTGCACGTCTAGTTTTTGGATGCCAACAAAATAAATAAGGTGACAAGATAATTCCTGAATAAATGTGTCTAAGTAGCAATAATTGAGTAATTAAAGTGTAACTCTCGCCAAAATGCAACCTAGGGTCTTTTTGTGAATGTACCTGAGTCAAACTTTCGTTTAAAAGCATAATTAGGAGGGAAACGCCACTTTTAAGATTCACCGTATTCTCGTTTTTGGTCAAATGGCCTTTTGAATGGGAGTGCTAGGGGCACTACTACGATTGCATCAAAATCTCTATTTTTAAAATAAACACTAAGAAGGCTCGACACAACATGACACTTTGCTCGAAGTATCACCAGAGTCTCTACACATATGAACTCAGCATTGAGAACATTGGTTGTGTTGACAGAGTTTACTAAGAAGAAAGATTTTGAACAACTCACTTTAGCAGTTGGTTTTTACGCTCTCCGCCATCTGGTCAGAGTTGTTAAAACCTTTCTTTATAGTAAACTCTGCGTACACAAACAATGTTCTCTATGCTGGAGTTCATGTGTAGAGCCCTGGTGGTACTTCGAGCAAAGTTTCATGTTGTGTTGAGCCTTCTTAGTGTTTTAAAAATAGAGATTTTGATGTGATCATAGTAGTGCCCCTAGCACTCCCATTCAAAAGGCCATTTGACTGAAAAACAAGTATACGGTAAATCTTAAGTGGCGCTTCCCTCCTAATTATACTTTAAAATGAAAGTTTGACTCGGGTCCATTCACAAAAAGACCCTAGGTTGCATTTTGGCGAGAGTTACGCTTTAACTTGTGTTTGTGTTGTTGTGTGTTGGCAGTTATGGCGTCTCCGGCCAGCTGTCAGTCCTGCTGATGTTGTTCCTCCTCCTCTCAGCTGTGATCGGCTCTACGTTTGGCGACCAGAAACAGAAAAAATCAAACAATGCCAAGGAAATTGCTAAAAAAACTAGCAAGATGTTTGTTGACCACATAGACCAGATCAAAGAGGCAATCATCCCTTGTCTGAGTCTGATCAAAACTGACGGGTCACTGATAAGTGCCATCGTAAATATAGTACTGATAGGAGTGTCAGTAATAAACAAAAACTTACAAGATGACCCAACATTAAAGTATGTCAAGTTTCAATTTGACAATCTTAATGTTAAGCTGGACAAATATCACTAAGAGCAGAAATGGGCGAGCTGGGCAAGTGCAGCCTTTCACAAGCCAGAGAAGAACATTGAGGTAGCCTGGACTACCTATAAAACATTTGTGGGTAGTCTTCTAAATTCAAAAGACAAAGATGATAGGAAGAGGCATACAGATGTATTTATTAAAGACTACGAAAAGTACAAGGACGCCACTAAGACCTTGCATGAGTACCTGAAACCTAAACCAATAAGCTTCATGGAAAACCTCGGAATGTCACTGGCTAACCATGCTAAATGTCATGAACAGGATATCAGAGATTACACCACATTTATTAATCAACTTATCTACAAGGGCAATACATTGAACCAATTGTACTACAAACTGAAGAACATAGCGTCTCCAGCCAGAGTTAATGAGGCAGCTGACATCGCATACGAATCTGCATCAGCTATGTTCCAAGTGCACAAGTATTGCATTGATAACAGTATTGATTACATTAAAAAAGATGTGATGGGGCTCATTGATGACAACAAAGACCGCAAAGAACTAGCACAGAAAGTCTGGTCTTTCTTGGCGAAGATGTATGACACGTATGACTGGATGGTTGTTGCATTTCTAACCAAAAATTCCCAACATGACACAATTAAAACACTCAACAAACACGTCTTGACAGGATTTACTGAGGTGACAAAAGGGGAATTTAGCGTGGCTGTAGCCAGACAGGTGAAAGGGACTCACACAAAGGCAGCTAAAGTTAAACAAGCCATTGAAAAGTGCCTTGATAAGTCCGTTCTGTGTCATAAGGTAGCAGAGAAACTCAGTGAATGTAAGGAAACTGTGGAAAATGTTCTAGTGAATCAGACTTACACAGCAGTACATGCCTTTAGAGCCAAGCCTCATGATAGTAACGGAGCAAAGAACATACAAGAAGAAGAATTCTCTGCCCATAAAGACTCTCCAGCTATCACCCCTTACATTTATACAGGAAGATGTGAGAAAGATCCAGGTGTTAAGACAAGGCAAGGCACGTTTGTTGTTCTGATTAAAAGTGATGAAGAGAGGATGACCAGAGATCCCTGCTCCAAACTGAACTGTGGTGGTGCCCAAAGAGGCAAATGTGTTCGTGTGGAAAACGTCTTTGTAGCGATGTGTGAGTGCAAGTATCCGTACTATGGCCAGAACTGTGAGAAGAGCTTAGAAGATTATAAGAAAGACTTAAATGAAGAGTTAGATAAAAACTCAGACAAGTTCAAGAAAGCCTTGAAGGAGATAGAGGAGATAGAAAAGAAAGCCTCACAGCAAAAGCCAATAGTGGTGGACAACAGGCATCGTAACCAGTAATCAGAAAAAGCCAATAGTGGTGGTCAGAAATCAGGCTGTACAAACTGGCTTCTGAAGCAGCCTGGAGTCAACACATTTCATGAAATGAGTTTCCTCTCTTAAACAGAGTAGTTGCTCAGTCTTACATTGCTACTTTTTTGCAGTTTTCTACAGAGCCCCAGAAGTCCTAAAAGATATTTTATATTTTGTATGTAGGATGATGTATGAAGATAAGAAAAGAGGCAGTGTTCAAGATTTCTAAAGGTTGTTGCAGCTGAACCAAATGGTTTGAGTGAGTAAAAACAATCATTAGTTACCCTGAAAACAAACCCTAACCCTAATCCTATCCTAACCCTGAATCCTTTTACTTAAACTGGGTGAAAAGGTGACGAAACAAAGAACTAAACTAAGTGAAAGAGTTCAGGTTCATTTCATGAAAATGTATTGACTTTTCTGATAGCTTGCTTGATGTTGGTATTTCTGACTGCAGCAACTGAGATGTTCGTACTTCAGAATAATGTAGTTAGAGGTTTCTCTGATGTAAGAAGTGTGTGCAGGAACCATTTGAGAAAACATGTCTTATGGTGCATCTGATAGCCCTTAATTTCCATCCCCGACTCCTCCACTTGCCTCCCTTCCTCGCGTCTTTGTCCCTTCTGGTTCAGCCGAGGACCGAGGAGTCGAGGAGCTATCATATAAGCAACATGAGATGCACCCTTAAAGGCTCCTTCAGGGACAATTTCCAGATCCATTAGCTGTTAAGTTAAAGCATCATCAGTTGCTAGGCAGAGTTGAGCTGTAACGCAAACTGCTAAGTAAAGAGAGCCTCTGTCTGCAGACAGGAGGGATTCAATGTTCATAATTCAAACTTGATCCATTTCCAAATATGTGAACGTTTGATTATTTGAAAGCCTTCTGTGTGACCTGTTGTGATGTCATGACCTCCTCCTGCCTATCAATCAGATCAGACCGACAGAGTTAAAACCAGTGAGATGCTTTTCTGCTTCGAGCCTCTTTCCTGTTGTTAAAAGTGCTCAAATTAATAAAAGTTCATTTCAAATGTATTGGTGTGTCTTTCTTATGTACATGCTCGTAAGCCTCCTGCTGTTTTCAGGGGAGTGATGCTGTGACTTATTGGGCCGTAGATGGATTTGACTGCATTGTAAAAGTTGTGCATATCATTTCTGTCAGCGAATGACTGAATTTCATGTGCCTTCTCCATCTACCAATTGTTCTGTAAGGTCTGCAGAGTTCTCTGCACTTCCCAACGAGCTTTTTGCCATTGCTGTCTGGTGGTGCTGGATAAGTTTTTTTTTTAGGGTTTCCTGATGTGCTTTGTGCATGTTGCTTAGTAGGTTATGGATGGACTCTGAGTTGTTATCAAACCAGTCTTGATGATGCTTGCTCTTATAGCTGATTGTTTGGGCTGCTACTTCATGAAGGTCTGCAGTAATAGAGGTCCACTGCTGTTCTGTGGCATTTCCACCCCTCAGAGTTCTAGCTCCTCTAGTTTCTCAGCTAGGGAGTGACGAAACTCATTCCTTGTAGCGGTGACTTCCAGGCGGCCACAGGCTAAACGCCTCATGCTGGCTCGACGTTTTTGCATGGGAGGGCACACTTTCATGAGGACCTGGTCATGATCATGTGGTGATCTGTCCAGCATTCTGCATCTCTCGTGGCCCGGGTTATGAGAATGTCTCTGATGTCACAACGTCTCATGATGACATAATCAATCAGGTGCCAATGTTTGGAACGTGGGTGCATCCATGATGTTTTGTATTTGGTCTTTTGCTGGAAGATGGTTGGTTATGGTCAGGTTGTGCGCAGAGCAGAGGGTAAGTAATCTCATGCCATTTGAGTTAGCCTGACCAATCCCATGCCTGCCAAGTACTCCTTTCCATATCCCACTCTTCTGCCCAACACAAGCGTTGAAGTCCCCAAGTAGGAGGATCTTGTCATTCTTGGGGATATGTTGGAGAGCCTCATCCAGTATCTGGTAAAAGGAGTCTTTAGACTCATTGTCAGATAGTAGAGTTGGAGCATACACACTTAGAAGTGTGGCATAGCGGTTCTTCACCAGGGGGATACGGAGGGTCTTTCACTGTTGCCCACGGGTGTTTCAGTGAGTCTTGGCAGTAGTGTGTTCTTAATGGCCAGTCCCACACCATGCAGATGTTGTCCACCTGGGGGATAGCCTTTCCAGTGGCTGCAGGAGGCTGCCTGGACCTGGCTCTGTTTAGGCCTGCCTATCACGCACTGCCAGCACATTGCCTTTCTGTTGTGGTGTGCACCCTTAGCCTTGTCTCAAGAGGCTAACCCACCCGGCAGTGGGGCTATTTGCCTATAGATGGGGCAGTGGTTGACGGGCATAAGGGCATGTCCACCGTTTGGTGGGCCTGCACACCACATCTCTGGGGCCCACTGCTGCTCCGAGATCCCCTGCAGCTAGCCTGGGACTGCCAGGTACCCAGTTACCATGTGTGGCCGCAAGGAGGCACTGCAAAAGTCTTGGTGGTGGAGAGGCTGTGTACTGGTGGAGGAAACTTACGCACTCGGCTCCTCCAGAAAGTTGCAAGCAGAAAGCAGCATGCACTAACTGCTAGCATCTCCACACTACTGCACTAGACACTTCACACACACCCTGTGTTTACACACACACACACACACACACACACACACACAGACATGCACACACACACACACACACACACACACACACACACACACACACAGACACGCACACACACACACACACACACACACACACACACACACACACAGACACGCGCACACACACACACACACAGACACACACACACACACACACACACACACACACACACACATATACTGTTTATAATAAATATTATTATTATTAGTATGATACTTTACATCCAGCAGACAACGACGATTTCTAGCATTCATTCAGTCTTGTTTTCTTCAGACAAAGATTGATTGATTGATTGATTGATTGATTTATTGATTGATTGATTGATTGATTGATTTCTGGATCAAGACGATAAGGATGACATTCTAAAGTTAAATACTTATTTCCAGCATGGTCAAAGACTAAACAATGAGTGAAGCTGGTAAAACTTAGGTAAAACCAAAACATGCTGCATAGAGCTGAAGGGAAATGAGTTACAGACTAAACTTAGAGTGAAGACAACAATGGGCTGATATGCTAATGCTAACGGGCTGCATAGAGCTGAAGGGAAATGCAGAATCACTATGATAAGCTTTCACATTGTTAATATTAAAATACTATGCCTCAATACTGCAGCTGTAGAAGAGCTAAATAAATACTCACATGTATAAGTGTAAATATGAAATTTGAACTTCTCCGACATCAGTTAGGGCACACTCCCACTTGGTCCAGTTAAACCGTGCCCGAACACGTTTTGACCCCAAAGTCGGTTAGTTTGACTGGTGCGATCGCTCCGTATTGACCGGGCACGACACACTAACCCGTGCCCTGGCCTGCTAACCCGTGCCCTGGCCTGCTAACCCGTGCCCTGGCCCCCTAACCTGAGCCCTGGCCCCCTAACCCGAGCCCTGGCCCCCTAACCTGAGCCCTGGCCCGCTAACCTGTGCCCTGGCCCGCTAACCCATGCCCTGGCCCCCTATGTCTGATGTAGAAACTTTCTGTAAAGATTTGACAGGAGGCTTACGAGCATGTACATAAGAAAGACACACCAATACATTTGAAATGAACTTTTATTAATTTGAGCACTTTTAACAACAGGAAAGAGGCTCGAAGCAGAAAAGCATCTCACTGGTTTTAACTCTGTCGGTCTGATCTGATTGATAGGCAGGAGGAGGTCATGACATCACAACAGGTCACACAGAAGGCTTTCAAATAATCAAACGTTCACATATTTGGAAATGGATCAAGTTTGAATTATGAACATTGAATCCCTCCTGTCTGCAGACAGAGGCTCTCTTTACTTAGCAGTTTGCGTTACAGCTCAACTCTGCCTAGCAACTGATGATGCTTTAACTTAACAGCTAATGGATCTGGAAATTGTCCCTGAAGGAGCCTTTAAGGGTGCATCTCATGTTGCTTATATGATAGCTCCTCGACTCCTCGGTCCTCGGCTGAACCAGAAGGGACAAAGACGCGAGGAAGGGAGGCAAGTGGAGGAGTCGGGGATGGAAATTAAGGGCTATCAGATGCACCATAAGACATGTTTTCTCAAATGGTTCCTGCACACACTTCTTACATCAGAGAAACCTCTAACTACATTATTCTGAAGTACGAACATCTCAGTTGCTGCAGTCAGAAATACCAACATCAAGCAAGCTATCAGAAAAGTCAATACATTTCATGAAATGAACCTGAACTCTTTCACTTAGTTTAGTTCTTTGTTTCGTCACCTTTTCACCCAGTTTAAGTAAAAGGATTCAGGGTTAGGATAGGATTAGGGTTAGGGTTTGTTTTCAGGGTAACTAATGATTGTTTTTACTCACTCAAACCATTTGGTTCAGCTGCAACAACCTTTAGAAATCTTGAACACTGCCTCTTTTCTTATCTTCATACATCATCCTACATACAAAATATAAAATATCTTTTAGGACTTCTGGGGCTCTGTAGAAAACTGCAAAAAAGTAGCAATGTAAGACTGAGCAACTACTCTGTTTAAGAGAGGAAACTCATTTCATGAAATGTGTTGACTCCAGGCTGCTTCAGAAGCCAGTTTGTACAGCCTGATTTCTGACCACCACTATTGGCTTTTTCTGATTACTGGTTACGATGCCTGTTGTCCACCACTATTGGCTTTTGCTGTGAGGCTTTCTTTTCTATCTCCTTCAAGGCTTTCTTGAACTTGTCTGAGTTTTTATCTAACTCTTCATTTAAGTCTTTCTTATAATCTTCTAAGCTCTTCTCACAGTTCTGGCCATAGTACGGATACTTGCACTCACACATCGCTACAAAGACGTTTTCCACACGAACACATTTGCCTCTTTGGGCACCACCACAGTTCAGTTTGGAGCAGGGATCTCTGGTCATCCTCTCTTCATCACTTTTAATCAGAACAACAAACGTGCCTTGCCTTGTCTTAACACCTGGATCTTTCTCACATCTTCCTGTATAAATGTAAGGGGTGGTAGCTGGAGAGTCTTTATGGGCAGAGAATTCTTCTTCTTGTATGTTCTTTGCTCCGTGGCTATCATGAGGCTTGTCTCTAAAGGCATGTACTGCTGTGTAAGTCTGATTCACTAGAACATTTTCCACAGTTTCCTTACATTCACTGAGTTTCTCTGCTACCTTATGACACAGAACGGACTTATCAAGGCACTTTTCAATGGCTTGTTTAACTTTAGCTGCCTTTGTGTGAGTCCCTTTCACCTGTCTGGCTACAGCCACGCTAAATTCCCCTTTTGTCACCTCAGTAAATCCTGTCAAGACGTGTTTGTTGAGTGTTTTAATTGTGTCATGTTGGGAATTTTTGGTTAGAAATGCAACAACCATCCAGTCATACGTGTCATACATCTTCGCCAAGAAAGACCAGACTTTCTGTGCTAGTTCTTTGCGGTCTTTGTTGTCATC
Organism: Sander vitreus; assembly: GCF_031162955.1. Classification (NCBI taxonomy): domain Eukaryota; kingdom Metazoa; phylum Chordata; class Actinopteri; order Perciformes; family Percidae; genus Sander; species Sander vitreus. Next base: position 13,869 of record NW_027595530.1, on the reverse strand, counting down.
AATGAGCCCCATCACATCTTTTTTAATGTAATCAATACTGTTATCAATGCAATACTTGTGCACTTGGAACATAGCTGATGCAGATTCGTATGCGATGTCAGCTGCCTCATTAACTCTGGCTGGAGACGCTATGTTCTGCAGTTTGTAGTACAATTGATTCAATGTACTGCCCTTGCAGATAAGTTGATTAATAAATGTGGTGTAATCTCTGATATCCTGTTCATGACATTTAGCATGGTTAGCCAGTGACATTCCGAGGTTTTCCATGAAGCTTATTGGTTTAGGTTTCAGGTACTTATGCAAGGTCTTAGTGGCGTCCTTGTACTTTTCATAGTCTTTAATAAATACATCTGTATGCCTCTTCCTCTCATCTTTGTCTTTTGAATTTAGAAGACTACCCACAAATGTTTTATAGGTAGTCCAGGCTACCTCAATGTTCTTCTCTGGCTTGTGAAAGGCTGCACTTGCCCAGCTCGCCCATTTCTGCTCTTCGTGATATTTGTCCAGCTTAACATTAAGATTGTCAAATTGAAACTTGACATACTTTAATGTTGGGTCATCTTGTAAGTTTTTGTTTACTCCTATCACTACTGACAGTGCTAAATTGGTAACGGCACTTAAATATGACCCAGCAACTGGTATCAGACTCAGTAAAGGGGTGGCTGCCTCTCTGATCTCATTCAAGTGGTCAAGAAGATCCTTCTTGCTATACTTTTTTAGCAATTTCCTCAGCATTGGTTGAGGCAATCACAGCTGAGAGGAGGAGGAGCAACGACATCAGCAGGACTGACAGCCGGCCTGGAGACGCCATGACTGTCAACACACAACAACACAAACACAAGTTAATTACTGAATTATTGCTACTTAGACACATTTATTCAGGAATTATCTTGTCACCTTATTTATTTTGTTGGCATCCAACAACTAGACGTGCAGAAGTACCACCAGCAGCAGTTTATTCTTTTCTTATTTAGTAGCAGTAGTTGTACAAGTAGCATCCAGGCAGGGTTACTTTTATTGCATCTTTAGACAACAAAGCAAGTCAAAGACAATGGAAATATAAATATTTCATAATATAAGTTATGTCAATATTATTTGAAAGAGTTCAAATCAAACAGCTAAAATAGATAAAACCAGAGAATGAGAAGGAAACATTACATAGACTAGTGTTTTATTTAACTGAACTAAAGGCAGTGGGAAGCAGAAACGGTTTAAGCCCAGACATAAAATAACTAGGGAAGATGATTAGGGCCAATGTGAAAAATAATTTTAAATTCTGAGCTTTATATCATAATTATGACTTTTTCCCCTTAAGATTGTGAGTTTAAAGTCAGAACTCAAATATGTTTTTCACATTGCCCTAGTCCTCTTCCATAAAGAACGGAGTGAGAGTACAGCTGCAACCTGATCTCACAGAATTCCATGAAATGAACACGACTCCTTAACTTGTGGGTGGGCTTACGTTTCCATGACATGCGGGATAATAATGGTCTCCTGGGTGAAAGTCCTGTGTTGTTTGACCCATCCACCCGCACAACCAACCTCGCTATGCAGATTTTCGGCCTCTCATACTTCTCGCTACCATAGTCACTCTTAACCCTTAACTCTTAATCCTCAAATTTACTAACATCCATTATCCTTGGGGTCAATTTGACCCCAGGATTTAAAACCTCCAGAAAATGTTGGTAAGGGACTGTTCGTTATTTATTTCAGGGGCCACTGAAGGAGTTTTGGGATCTTTAATCAAAAAAGACCTGACCCTCCCTTCACCAAAAATAAATTTTGGTTGACCCTCAAAAATGATATGGAAAAAAAGGGATGACCCTCCCCAACATTTTATTGATGCATTCTGTACTGGTTTGTGCTTGGCAAAGATATACAGATAGCCATTGTTTTTTTTACAGCTATGACATATGTGACTAAACCTCTTCATTCTCATCTGATGCATCCCACTCCTCTGTTATGGTGGGGGGGCCATTTCAGTAGATTTACTCACTAACATTGTTGTGGAAACACAATAAGCATGGAAACTAAATGCACACTTCCTGCATTACTGCATTACTTCAAATACTAAGTTACTCCTCTAGTAAACTAGTATTCACATGAAATAAAACAATAAAATATTGAGACCATTCCGCAAAGGACACTGGGTAATAACACATTCAACACGGGTTGCTATGGACTTGTCACTAGGCTTCCTCAGTCATTGTATATTTTAGCACATAGGTAAAGGTGCCGAAGCTGAACATTATCCAAAAATCCATTTCTCAGACAAGTGTCAATTTGGGGGCTTGCATGCTACCACTCCTTCCTTCTCAAATGCCTTGAAAAGGCTGTCGTTATATATATATATATATATATATATATATATATAGGATTCAACATTCCAAAGGCTTGCTGTTGTATGCTTCACCTTTTGACTTGTGCCTAGGCTTTAAAGACAGGGGTGCTTAGAAACCTTAGAAAAAGCTTAGAAAAAGTTGCTAGAAACCAACATGTTAACAACTGTCACATGTCAACTGTAATGTTAGCTTTTAGACACATCAAAGCTGCATGGGGGAATGTACTTAGGCCAGACTTTGATCCTGATGAGTTCTTCTGTAAGCAATGACTTAAATGCTATCTGTCTGCTCATGTAAAGTGTGATAAAGTAATAGCATACTATATCTAATTCCTCTCTCTATAAGATAAGTTGTCCAAAGAATGCTATTTAATTACACTAATTACTGTAACTGCGCTGTGGATTGGTTCAATCAGAGTGTCATTTCTCTGTGTAGTTTGGCTGGCATACAGTATACCCAAGAACCAGAATTTTAAGGCCTACATTTAGACAACATGTATATATTTATTTAATTTAATACAGCCAATGAATGCAGAAAGTTAAGTTGGTCAGAATATAGCTAGCATATATAATAAATATAATGAAATAATTTAGTTTAGGCTATGCCTTAGTGCCTAGACCTGCCAACAAATGCTTATTGTTAGAAGAAAACAAAAGACCCCACATTTCCTTAGACCTGTAGACCACTACTGACCTCAGTCAGAACCAACTGCCCTGCCAATCTCCTGCTTCTCTTTCTCTCTGCTAAAATATCTTCCAGTATCCATCTGCTCAATGGATTGAAGGATACATCGGTACAATAGCATTAACAGGGACCTATGACATTTAGTTTTCACTGACAACAACATTCTATGGGGATTGATATTGTTTTACAATACTATAGAGATAGGCTATATTATCTCATTATCATTGGCATATTGTTGTTTTCCATAGTAAACCAAAATATCCCCTTTCCTTTACCTCAAGAAAACGTAGCTGAAGGTTAGCAGGTCATTAAAAACAACTTACAGTTTCACTCTGTATCACTACGTGTAATCAATCTTATTCACCAATCATCTGCGTGTGTATCAGTGTGTGTGTGTGTGTGTGTGTGTGTGTGTGTGTGTGAACATAGAGAGTTCGGACCAGAGTAGCGACGAGACGAGACGAATCCTCCAGTTACTTGCAACGCTCCAGTTCACACCAGTGCAACGAGACGGTGCATTATCTTGGTAGCACAACGACTCTTTGTACTTCTGTCTAACTTCAGACTTTTTGGCTATTTTGTAGCTGGATATATATCATTTGTTGCGTCTAAATATAAATGGGAATACGGTTAGTGATAATGAAACGCCTGATACAGTTGCAGAATCTTTGATTCTCTGGTTTGTTTTAATGCCGCTTGGCTCTCTTCAGTAGCTAACTCTCTACCTTGCTCGTCCACATACAGTTACCGTGCACGTCGGCGCTCGTTCAGCCTCTATCACTGCCATTTAGAGCAGCTGACAGTTGTAGAATAGAATTAAAACAGACACACTACACACCGACA
>NW_027595530.1:0-5000 GCF_031162955.1 Sander vitreus | reverse complement strand
CGGTATGACCTTTGCAATTTTCATTTTACTTGGGAATTTACCAGTTTGAAATGATAAATTGCAGAATTGCGTTTCGCAATTCCCTCAATTACGTTTTTAACTATTTTCGTGTCAATATCATTAGAGTCAGTTGAAGTTTTGTTTTTACATTCATGAACATTCCCTCTCTTCCACTGCTGAAAGAAATATTGAGTAAGGGTTATTATCAATGAAATCAACATTCTTCTCGTCAGAAGAATCAGGGATTTACAAAATAATTATTGAAGCCATTTACTACATCATCCATATTATTAATAATCATATCATTATTAATAAAGTGATGGTGATAATTACCTTGTTTAGAACCATTACCAATAACACTATTTAATATATTCCATAAACCTTTAATATTGTTTTTATTAATATCTAATAATTTGCTATAATATTATTTCCTGCAATTCCTCATAATACTAGTTAGCTTACTTTGATATTTCTTATACTTTTATACTTATACTTTGGTTCTATTGTTTATGAATTCTTGATATAGTGAATTCTTTTTTTACAGGCATTTTGTAATCCCTTTGTTATCCAAGGTCTCTCTGAATATTTAAGTTTTCTATTCATTCGTTTAAATGGACAGTTTTTATCATACAACAATGTAAATACCTTTTCCCAATTTTGATTTAATAATTCATTTTTTTAAGCGTTTATTTCCACTTCTGTCCGTACTCGTCTGTGCACAAATTAAATCCACCTTTAGTCTTTGCTATTAACATTCATCAACTGCAAAATTAGAAAATTTGCGTTTTTAAATAATGATGCATGGAAAATAAAATAAAAAATGCTTCTCTTTGTAAAAACTTTATTTTTTTGTTTTTCACAACAGTACAAGTCAAAACAAATGCCCATTAGTCAACAAGCCATTAGGCTGTATTTCTAACCACTCAACTGTAGGTTTTTTATGTAGTATATATAAGGCAAATCAAAGGGCTTAGTATAAAACACTATTTTTTCATTATTGGTATTTTTATTGTATTAATTCTCACGTACAATGTGCAACATTCTTTCACAAACGAGGAGCGGTAATTACTACGTCACTTCAGCTGATTTCTTTAAACGTTATTACGGTGCATAACTTACTGGAACAAAGCTGATCAACGTGTTGTTGCTGCTGACTAAACCACTGATTATATATATGAACATTGAAGTGATACTGGCGTTAAAAACCCGCTGATCGCTGTCTGAGTCTGTGAATGAATGCCTGCATTGCATTGTGGGATATCGGCTTTGAATCCGCTCAGCTCAGCCCATATCGTAGTGTTCTGTCTTACAGCATATGGTAATATTCCGGTAATAAGACTGATATAATATTATTAAAATAAAGAAATGAATACCATGATAACATCTAAATATATGTTGATAGATCTAGCATTATAGTTTTAAAAATATAAATAAACAACAAAGCAATCCAGCTTCCCTGGCCGAAATAGACCGAAATAATAACATTAAAAGAAATACAAATAAACCATGATAATATCTGGTGAATAAATGTTGATTAAAACAGCGGTTATTGGGTTAAAAATAGCAATAATAAACTGCCACAGATTTCGAGTTAAGGGGGGCGTGTTTTTTCTTTCGTCTATATCCGACGGTGAGGGATTAACATGAATGTCTATCTGACGGACCCCCCATCGAAAGACAACGCAACAGGTACACCTCTTTTGTTGGAACTTGACGCCAGGGGTCCTTGACCATGCGTCAGACATTTGACGAGTAGGGAGTGAGACTGTGTTGCTACACAAAAGAAAGAGAAATTCATGAAAGTCAAACTTTTAATCTTTGGGAGTAAAATCAGAACACTGACTTGTTCTCATCAGGAGAACATTAACGTCTGGTCTGTTCTCTGCAATAGTACGGCTTTTTCACTACTTTGTCTCTCTCCTCTGTCTCCTGTCCCCTCTCTCCTCTGTCTCATCTGTCTCCTCCCCTGTCTCCTCTGTCCTCTGTCTTCTCTGTCTTCTCTGTCCTCTGCAGGCTCTGGGCGTGCTCAGTTTGTCCGATCGCAGCGCTCTGAAGCGCCGCATCAAACATTTCCTCTCTGCAGAGACAGAGATGGAGACAGGGGGGAGACAGAGAGGGAGAAAGAGGGGGAGACAAGGGGGTGAGACGGGGGGGAAAGGGAGACAGGGGGGAGACAGTGGGGGAGACAGCGGGGGGAGAAAGGGGGGAGAGAGGGGGACATGGGGGAGACGGGGGGAGACAGGGGGGAGACAGAGAGGGAGAGAAGGGTGGAGAAAGGGGGGGAGAAGGGAGACAGGGGGGAGACAGGGGGCGGAGAGGCAGACAGGGGTGGAGACAATTAGTTATGGTTTAGTAATACTTATTCAAGTGATCAGTTTTGGTTAAGTAACGATTATATAGCATGGACAATCATTTAAATAGGTTGGGCTTTAAGTTAATGTCTACATGAAGACAAAGGGAGAAGCAAACCTCTGCATGGAGACTATGGAGTCTTCTCACTGATCTCACCCTCTTCCAAAAGTAAGTCATATGTTGGAGGATGGACAAATATAGTGGACAAATGTATGTGGACAACCATAACCCGTAAATAAACAATAAAAACAGTTTTCTCATAATGACATGGCTTGGCTGTGAACCTTAAGACATACATGCTATCAAACATCTTCATCAACCACCTAGTAATATTAGGAAATACCTTAATTAACATCAACTAAGGGTTTACTTAGACACTTTAGTTTGCTGTTATTTCCAGTTTAGGCTTTTTAGTAAATTACCTAATGTTAAAATATACACCTTAGTTAACTGTTACTAACAGTTAGTCAAGGCTTGTTACTGCATTAACTAATGGTAAAATAGACACCTTAGTTAACTGTTGTTAACAGTTAGTCAAGGCTTCTTAATGCATTAACTAATGGTAAAATAGACACCTTAATTAACTGAGATTAACAGTTATATATTAACAGTAGATAAATAATGCATCAATTAATACCTTAGTTAACATGAACAAAAAAAAGCATTGTTAATAAATATTTAATAGACACCGTAATTAACAGTTAATTGATGCTTGTAAATGCATTAAGTAATGCTAATTGATGTAGCCTTATTGTAAAGTGTTACCGAGACGGTACAACAGCAGAGAGTAGTATGTAGAGAGACAACAGTAGAGAGTAGTATGTAGAGAGACAACAGTAGAGAGTAGTATGTAGAGAGACAACAGTAGAGAGTAGTATGTAGAGAGACAACAGTAGAGAGTAGTATGTAGAGAGACAGCAGTAGAGAGTAGTATGTAGAGAGACAACAGTAGAGGGTAGTATGTAGAGAGACAACAGTAGAGAATAGTATGTAGAGAGACAACAGTAGGGAGTAGTATGTAGAGAGACAGCAGTAGAGAGTAGTATGTAGAGAGACAACAGTAGAGGGTAGTATGTAGAGAGACAAGAGAAGAGAGTAGTATGTAGAGAGACAACAGTAGAGGGTAGTATGTAGAGAGACAACAGTAGAGGGTAGTATGTAGAGAGACAACAGTAGAGAATGGTATGTAGAGAGACAACAGTAGGGAGTAGTATGTAGAGAGACAACAGTAGAGGGTAGTATGTAGAGAGACAACAGTAGAGAGTAGTATGTAGAGAGACAGCAGTAGAGAGTAGTATGTAGAGAGACAGCAGTAGAGAGTAGTATGTAGAGAGACAACAGTAGAGAATGGTATGTAGAGAGTAGTATGTAGAGAGACAACAGTATGTAGAGAGGCAACAGTAGAGAGTAGTATGTAGAGAGACAACAGTATGTAGAGAGGCAACAGTAGAGAGTAGTATGTAGAGAGACAACAGTAGAGAATGGTATGTAGAGAGTAGTATGTAGAGAGACAACAGTATGTAGAGAGGCAACAGTAGAGAGTAGTATGTAGAGAGACCAAGGCAGGTTGGGGGGGGTGGATGGGTCAAACAACACAGGACTTTCACCCAGGAGACCGGGGTTCTTGTCCCACGTGTCACTGAAACATACCCACCCACCATCTTTTCCTAAACCTAACTGTCCCGTACTGTCCCTGAACAAGCATGTCTAAATATACAGCAAAGGAGACTTTGTGCGTCAATAACAAACGCCAAAGGCACCTGACCTAGTGCCGCTTTTTGACGCTATAGGAGTGACAATGTGTTGCAACTGAAAAACAGTCCGCTTAGCTCTGCAGATTTTCATTCTGGATCACTGCTGAAAACTGTAAAAAAAGATTCTGTTTGGGTCTGTTGATGATGATGTGCTTATTCTGTTTAAACAAAAGGCCAAAACCCAAAAAAATAAGTCTTTTTAAAAGTCACAGGTGTGCAGTTGAGAGACAGCTGTTCATAAACTGGAAAAATACCAACATCATTAATGAGTTTAGGAGATTTCTGCAAAGAAGAGTACAGAAAGGGGAAGGGGGAACTGCCCTGTCCTCACACTAACCTTATGTCTGAACCCACATATCATCTGTCTTGCACAAGTGTTTCCTAAGAAGTGCTGAGTTGTTTAATCAGCAGTGTGTCAGAGAGTTGTCCCTACATGGTAAACCTCTGTGTCTGCAGCTCCACCTGTCAGAAGGTGTGGCCAATCAGCTTCCTTTAAAAAGGACTGCTTCTGTCCTGTTGGGCTCAGAGATCAGGGGCTTCCTCTGAGACTCTACAACCTTATAAAAAAAACATTATAATACTGTGAAATTATCATTGTTTTACTGTCGCTATATTTACAGTAGTTTTTATTACTTTCACAGTTTTACAGCTATGTCTAATAAACTTATTTCAACCTAAGTTAATATGAAAAATATACGTTGAAATCACATAAAAGAACATGACCTGTAACTGTGAATAACTAAAACTTCCATTTATTTAAAGAACATTTTTCTTTCCTCTCCTCCTCTCTCTGTCTCTCTCTCCCTCTCGCTGTCTCTCTCTGTCTCTCTCTGTCTCCCTCTCGCTGTGTCTCTCTCTCTCTCTGTCTCTCTCTGTCTCTCTCTGTCTCTCTCT
>NW_027595529.1:65000-70202 GCF_031162955.1 Sander vitreus | reverse complement strand
AAAAAGTGAGATTTGTCAACGCGTTCTGCTTTCCCGATGCTCCCCTGGTCTTCGCTCCTCTTTTATTTCTATATTTTCAGCATATTTCGTTGCATATTTAGCCGTAACTTGTGTGTTCCAGTAGGTTTCCCTGCAGCAGACGGGACAGCTTTGGTCAGAGCTTTCCCCACGTTGGCGTTGGTGCTTCAGGCTCCTTCCCCGACGTCTGGGCACCTTTCCTTCAGTGGTTTTGATGCATTTAGAGGTTCAGGTCACACAGACACACAGACAGGCGACAGAGACAGGCGACAGAGACACACAGACAGGCGACAGAGACACACAGACAGGCGACAGAGACACACAGACAGGTGACAGAGACACACAGACAGGCGACAGAGACACACAGACAGGCGACAGAGACACACAGACAGGTGACAGAGACAGGTGACAGAGACACACAGACAGGTGACAGAGACACAGAGACAGGTGACAGAGACAGGCGACAGAGACACACAGACAGGCGACAGAGACACAGAGACAGGCGACAGAGGCACAGAGACAGGCGACAGAGACACACAGACAGGCGACAGAGGCACAGAGACAGGCGACAGAGACAGGCGACAGAGACACAGAGACAGGCGACAGAGACACAGAGACAGGCGACAGAGACACACAGACAGGCGACAGAGACACACAGACAGGTGACAGAGACAGGTGACAGAGACAGGTGACAGAGACAGGTGACACAGACACACAGACAGGTGACAGAGACAGGTGACACAGACACACAGACAGAGACACACAGACAGAGACACACAGACAGAGACACACAGACAGGTGACACAGACACACAGACGACACAGACACACAGACAGAGACACACAGACAGAGACACACAGACAGAGACACACAGACAGGTGACACAGACACACAGACAGGTGACACAGACACACAGACAGGTGACAGAGACCGGTGACACAGACAGACAGGTGACACAGACAGGTAACAGGTTTATCTGGGTCTCTTGTTTAGGGTTGCCATGGCTGCAGGCTGCAGGCTTTTGTTAGTTAGTGTGCTGTTGGTTTTTCTTTGTGACGTCTCGATGCTTCTTCTCAGGATGTTATGGTGTCACGCCCCCCCCCCCCCCCCCCCCCCCCCCCCCCCCCCCCAGGCTATATCACGCTGGCCGACATGGTCTTGGTGTTTCGCTGTGTGGAAACCAAGGGCCAGTGGTGGAGGAAGTACTGAATCTCAGTAAAAGTACCAATAACCAGAGATATATTTACTTTAGTAAAAGTAGAAGTACCACAATGACAGCCCTACTTAAGTAAAAGTAAGAAGTACCTCATTTTAAATGATCTCAGGAGACAGAGACACAGACAGGTGACACAGACAGGTGACAGAGACACACAGACAGGTGACACAGACAGGTGACAGAGACACACAGACAGGTGACACAGACAGGTGACAGAGACACAGACAGGTGACACAGACAGGTGACACAGACAGGTGACAGAGACAGGTGACACAGACAGGTGACAGAGACACAGACAGGTGACACAGACAGGTGACACAGACAGGTGACAGAGACACAGACAGGTGACACAGACAGGTAACAGACAGGTGCGTCGACACGTTTTTGGACTTTTTAGACATTTTGGGTGCGTTTTTGGACTTTTTGTCATGGTTGTACGTAGTATCTACGCAGAGCTAACGCTGTAGCCTATCTGGAACATTATTCACAATGAACCTCCCACACATACGTCTAACACAGTACTAGTATGGTGTTCCTAATAATCCTTTAGGTGAGTGTATGTGTGTTTGTTGTGTATTGGTTGACTAAGCTACTGGATACCTACAATTTCCCTCGGGATGAATACAGTATCTATCTAGAAACAACCGAAACATGTTCAGGCCTCCGAGACGGGCAGCGTTAACGTTAATCTGATGTTCGACGTGTTTCAGCTTGTCTGGAGCGATTTGATTGGTTCTCTATTTCCGTGTCTTGCTGCTCGTCGGGTTTATAAGACGCCAGAGTTTCAGTTTCAGTGTCCGAACCGTTCCCAAACTTAGATCAGATCTGCTGCTAAAAACAGATCCTTTCATAATCATCCAGCCAGAAGAAATCATCACAAAGATGTTATTTTAGTCAAAAGTACATTCCTCCCTTTTCCCTCCCTCCCTCCTTCTCCTCCCTCCCTCCTCCCTTCCTCCCCCCCCCATGTAGCCTGGCATGACCTCGCCCTTCCTGCCCTGAAGGGGATTTCCCAGCACGCTTCCTGTATTGTAAATGACGGAGACTCCTCGCTGCCTTCTTTCAGGGTTCAGCAAGCAATCCAGACTCTGTTGTTCCAGCATGCAGAGAGACTCGCACAGTGGTGACATAACGACTTAAATAAATACATGCAAAGCTAAAGTCAGCAGGACTAAACTGCTAAAGGGGATCAGAGCAGAAACATTAAGGTGAAGTGAAAGTGTTTCTTGTCGTTGCTGAGTCATGTTTGTTCATGTCCTCGTCTCCCCTCTGTCACGGTCTGCGATGCCTTCAGGGTAGAGCAGCTGTCTATGTAGAGAGACAACAATAGAGAGTAGTATGTAGAGAGACAACAGTAGAGAGTAGTATGTAGAGAGACAACAGTAGTATGAAGAGAGAAGTATGTAGAGAGACAACAGTAGAGAGAAGTATGTAGAGAGACAACAGTAGAGAGTAGTATGTAGAGAGACGAGAGTAGTATGTAGAGAGACAACAGTAGAGAGACAACAGTAGAGAGACAACAGTAGAGAGTAGTATGTAGAGAGACAACAGTAGAGAGACAACAGTAGAGAGACAACAGTAGAGAGTAGAGAGACAACAATAGAGAGTAGTATGTAGAGAGACAACAGTAGAGAGAAGTATGTAGAGAGACAACAGTAGTATGAAGAGAGACAACAGTAGAGTATGTAGAGAGACAACAGTAGAGAGAAGTATGTAGAGAGACAACAGTAGTATGTAGAGAGACAACAGTAGAGAGAAGTATGTAGAGAGACGAGAGTAGTATGAAGAGAGATGACAGTAGAGAGAAGTATGTAGAGAGACAACAGTAGTATGAAGAGAGACAACAGTAGTATGAAGAGAGACAACAGTAGAGAGAAGTATGTAGAGAGACAACAGTAGTATGAAGAGAGACAACAGTAGAGAGTAGTATGTAGAGAGACAACAGTAGTATGTAGAGAGACAACAGTAGAGAGTAGTATGTAGAGAGACGAGAGTAGTATGAAGAGAGATGACAGTAGAGAGTAGTATGTAGAGAGACGAGAGTAGTATGAAGAGAGATGACAGTAGAGAGTAGTATGTAGAGAGACAACAGTAGAGAGTAGTATGTAGAGAGACAACAGTAGTATGAAGAGAGACAGCAGTAGAGAGTAGTATGTAGAGAGACGACAGTAGTATGAAGAGTAGTATTAAGGGAGACAACAGTAGAGAGTAGTATGTAGAGAGACAACAGTAGTATGAAGAGTAGTATGAAGACAGACGACAGTAGAGAGTAGTATGAAGACAGACGACAGTAGAGAGTAGTATGAAGACAGACGACAGTAGAGAGTAGTATGAAGACAGACGACAGTAGAGAGTAGTATGAAGACAGACGACAGTAGAGAGTAGTATGAAGACAGTAGAGAGTAGTATGAAGACAGACGACAGTAGAGAGTAGTATGAAGACAGACGACAGTAGAGAGTAGTATGAGACATTCTAATATCACAGACAGTGAAGCTGAAAAGCCTGCAAATAGTTTGAGGGACAGAAAACTACAATCATGGTGTCTTTCCTGGCTTCAGATCACATTGACAACGGTTAAAGTCTCGGGTGTCTTAAACAGAAACCCAGAGTCTGGTGGATTAGTTTCCATCCAATCAGAAGAGTCTTCATGACGTTTGTCCCGAAATAACTCATCCTTCCTTCAGAGTTAGCAACAGGAAATGCCATGCTGAGTTTATCTGGGTCACTTCCTCTCTTTCCTATGTTTTTGTGTCTAAGTGACTGATGGGAACAACAATCTTTGACACTAGTCCAGTATTAAGAGAGATCGCAGCAGTCAGCAGAACAAGCTGTAATGTAAGTTAGGACAATTGTGCAGCTTATATTTACCTTCACAAAAGTGCACATTTTGCAGCTGACACTCAGATTATTATTCTAAGTGTCTGACAACATTATGAAAGGATCCCTACAGAGATAGACCTTTTAGTTAAAGAGTAAGATCCTTTTAGTTTAACATGAAACAGCCCCGAAATCACCATCACCAAACCCACCAGACTCCATGTAAATAATCAGGACTTTTATCATCGTAAAACACACTTCATTCATAGTGGACAGAAACTAAATAAACCCTTAATTCACCCATTTACATGTGGAAATATGCTGGCTCTATACACGCTAAAAGTCCTGATTATTTACATGGAGTCTGGTGGAGATATGCTGGCTCTATACACGCTAAAAGTCCTGATTATTTACATGGAGTCTGGTGGAAATATGCTGGCTCTATACACGCTAAAAAGTCCTGATTATTTACATGGAGTCTGGTGGAAATATGCTGGCTCTATACACACTAAAAGTCCTGATTATTTACATGGAGTCTGGTGGAGATATGCTGGCTCTATACACGCTAAAAGTCCTGATTATTTACATGGAGTCTGGTGGAAATATGCTGGCTCTATACATGCTAAAAGTCCTGATTATTTACATGGAGTCTGGTGGAGATATGCTGGCTCTATACACGCTAAAAGTCCTGATTATTTACATGGAGTCTGGTGGAGATATGCTGGCTCTATACACGCTAAAAGTCATGATTATTTACATGGAGTCTGGTGTAGTTTGGTGATGGTGATTTCGGTGCTGTTTAATGTTAAACTAAAAGGATCTTACTCTTTAACTAAAAGGTCTATCTCTGTAGGGATCCATCCCATTGTGTGTGTGTGTGTGTGTGTGTGTTGAAGTGGTATCAGACTGAACAGCTGTTGCTGCTGAACTCTCCTGTAAAACCTAAAATAAATATGACCGTTTGTCATATTCTCCGCGGCTGTTTCCTTCTCCGCGGCTCACATTAACGGCGTGTGCATGAATGCAACATGAGTCCGCTGGCCTTCAGTGTAAGTGTGGGAGAGCCGTCAGGAGACAGGAATCTCTCACAAACACAAGCACGTGATCCCAACGCCTCTCAGCTGCTGCAGGGAAACTCAGCTGGCCGGTG
>NW_027595529.1:40000-45000 GCF_031162955.1 Sander vitreus | reverse complement strand
TGTGTGTGTGTGTGTGTGTGTGTGTGTGTGTGTGTGTCTCTGTGTGTGTGTGTGTGTGTGTGTGTCTGTGTGTCTGTGTGTGTGTGTGTGTGTGTGTGTCTGTGTGTGTGTCTCTGTGTCTGTGTGTGTGTGTGTCTGTCTGTGTGTGTGTGTGTGTGTGTGTGTGTGTGTGTTCAGACCTCTCTGAGGTACGAGGATGGTGAGATGGACGACTGCTCCCCTCAGGTCCGTAAAGAGAGGAGAAAGATGGCCACCGGCGAGCTGGAGGGCAGAAAGGGCCGTCGCACATCCAGCCAAAACCTCCCTGACGTCCTGTCCTCGTCCCCAGGCTCCTCCCCCTCTGCCTCCCCCACGCCGCCCGCCCTCCCCTCCCCCTCTGCCTCCCCCACGCCGCCCTCGTCTCCCCTCTCCCTCCCCCCTCTGCCTCCCTCCCCTCTGCACGCCGCCCGCCCTCCTCTCCCCCTCTGCCTCCCCCACGCCGCCCGCCCTCCCCTCCCCCTCCGTCTCCTCCTCCCCCTCCTGCAGCCCCACGCCAGGGTTGGGCAGCCGGGCCTCGTCCCCACTGACCTCTGACCCCAGAAGCCCCGCCTCCACCCCCCCCGGGTCCCAGAGAGCGTCTCCGCTGCCCCCCCACTCAGCCGCCAACGGGACCGCCAGGCAGGAACCAAAGTCTCCGTCCAGCGCGTAAGTTCACAGCAGGAACCCACAGCTGTAACACACACACACACACACACACACACACACACACACACACACACACACACACACAGCAGGTACACACACACACACACACAGCACACACACACACACACACACACACACATAGCACACACACACACACACACACACACAGACACACACACAAAGACACATACACACACACACACACACACACACACACACATAGACAGACAGACACACACACACACACACACACACACACACACACACACACATAGACAGACAGACACACACACACACACACACACACACACACACACACACACACACACACACACACACACACACACACACACACACACACACACACACACACACACACACACACACACACACACACACACACACACACACACAGACGCGCACACACACACACACACACACACACACACACACACACACACACACACACACAGACTATCTGTTATCACGGTACTCAGAGCTTCCCACAATGCGTGTGTGCCCCGTTACCTTGGCAGCGACCAGTTATTTGTGCTTTGGACTCAAACATGCGTCGCTGCGCCCGCTGTGAGGTCTGGAGGTCTGCAGAGAGTAGGAACATGGACCTGAGACGGTCACAAGAGCAGACTCACTACTGCATCCAGGCCTCTGTTACAGACATAGGCAGTGAAGGAAATGGACACAGCGACGTCAGAGACTTAGACGGAGACCAGTGACGTCTCTTTCCCGGTGATGGCTGAGCGTTACTGAGCAGCCTCCAACTGAGCTTGAAGACGTAGATGTGACGTGAGCAACCTGTCTGAAAGTTGGAAGTCTTCTGGTAGCTGTGCCAAGAGAAATCTCAATCATTCCCAATCTAGCAGAGACGGAGAGCGTAGGTATATGTAAGGAGATAACATAGACACAGGCTCATTATTGATCACTAAAATGATAGTTAACATTAGTCATTACACTTAAACAGCTGATGGAAGTCCAAACTGCCTGAGAGCTTCTCCTGTACTATACGGTAACTCCTCTACTATGAGACAGGAAGTCTCGTGGTTATGACCCAATCGTTAGCCTATTGTTATAAAAACGTCTGCTACGGAGCCATAACGTGAGCTACAAGGTAATGGAGCCTTTTATACATTGTCGTGTTTCTTTAGAAATAAACAACGGACAAATAGAGTCTTTAAACGCTTCAGATGTGAAGGTATTCTCTGTCAAAGTGACGTCAGAATGAATGGCAGTCAATGGGATGCTAATGGGATGCTAACGGGATGCTAACGGGATGCTAACGGGAGGTGATGGCTTGGTAGCATCAGAATGGCTCCATAGGAGCTACGTGTTGTGAGGAGAAGCTGACCTGCTTGGTTATAGACCTTTCTCACAGCAGACATGTTGACATGTCATACTAGGAACAGCACAGGTGTGTTATACCCATTAATGATGGCTGTGTTCCTCTTAGCAGAGGTCCTGGTGGTGTTCATGCTGACTCACTGACATATCTCACGGGGACACTAGATGGACCTGAGCCATCGTTAAGGTGATCAGTCTCAGCTGGGCTCTTCCTACTGTGACAGGTCAACATGTCTGCTGTGAAAAAGGTCCGTAGTACGTCGTTAGCCTGACCAGCCAGCCCCACATCCAGATGTTGGGTCTGGGGACTCCCCATTGGCTGGGCTCAATCCCAGGGGCGGGATAAACGGTTGTCTTTCATATTCTTTGTGCGCGCAGTAGGACAGCTCTCAACCAATCAGAGCAACGCACGTCTTCCTTTTTTAAAGGCATACTATACAACTTTTCCAGCTTCAGTCCCCCTACAGACAACCTGTAGGGGGACTGAAGCTGGAACTGTCTGTCTCTCTCTCTCTCTCTCTCTCTCTCTCTCTCTCTCTCTCTCTCTGTCTCTCTCTCTCTCTGTCTCTCTCTCTCTCTCTCTCTCTCTCTCTCGCTCTCTCTCTCTCGCTCTCTCTCTCTCTCTCTCTCTCCCTCTCTCTCTCCCTCTCCCTGGGTTATTTTGGGTGATTTGGTGATGGCTTCCTCTCTGTCTCTCCCTCTCTCTCTCTCTCTCTCTCTCTCTCCCCCTCCCTGCCTGGTGTGTGTCGACCAATAGGAGTCGGTCTTTCCTCAGCCACCACATGTCCGCTCTGGGCCTGAGCAGGAAGTCCCGCCTCTTCTCTAAAGCCAGCTCCGTCTCTGAGGATCCTTCAGCGCCCTGCAGGTTTGTAGCTGCAGATAGGAAGGCGCCAAAATCTCCCAAATGTCCCGGATACGGCGCTGCTGTCCACGGCTTCAGCACAGGGAATTATCTTTGGTGAATAATATAATAATAATAATAATAATAATAGTCTGAGTCTGTCAGCAGCAGCACCACTGTAGCTCAGCCACCCTTCAAGACTCCACAGACCAACGGCTTCTCGCCGTGGCGGAGATTGCGTGGGTGCCTCAAACGCCGCCGATCTTGCGTCACTTGACGAGAACGAGGCCCAAAGTGACACGTTGTCAGCTGAAAGAAGCTAATGACTGAATATGATCTCACGTTATGATGCTCCAGCTCTTCTTATCAAACATATACACAGTAGTGTCAGTCAGTCATATAGTGTAGCACTGATTGAGAGCTCTTGGCCTGTTCAGCACCATCGCTGTCCGTCAGCTGTCTCTGTCCATCAGCTGTCCATCAGCTGTCCATCAGCTGTCTCTGTCCATCAGCTGTCTCTGTCCATCAGCTGTCCATCAGCTTTCTCTGTCCACAGCTGTCTCTGTCCATCAGCTGTCCATCAGCTGTCTCTGTCCATCAGCTGTCGCTGTCCATCAGCTGTCCATCAGCTGTCTCTGTCCATCAGCTGTCTCTGTCCATCAGCTGTCCATCAGCTGTCTCTGTCCATCAGCTGTCCATCAGCTGTCCATCAGCTGTCTCTGTCCATCAGCTGTCCATCAGCTGTCTCTGTCCACAGCTGTCTCTGTCCATCAGCTGTCCATCAGCTGTCTCTCTCCATCAGCTGTCCATCAGCTGTCTCTGTCCATCAGCTGTCTCTGTCCATCAGCTGTCTCTGTCCATCAGCTGTCCATCAGCTGTCTCTGTCCATCAGCTGTCTCTGTCCATCAGCTGTCCATCAGCTGTCGCTGTCCATCAGCTGTCGCTGTCCATCAGCTGTCCATCAGCTGTCTCTGTCCATCAGCTGTTGCTGTCCATCAGCTGTTGCTGTCCATCAGCTGTCGCTGTCCATCAGCTGTCGCTGTCCATCAGCTGTCCATCAGCTGTCTCTGTCCATCAGCTGTCTCTGTCCATCAGCTGTCTCTGTCCATCAGCTGTCTCTGTCCATCAGCTGTCCATCACCTGTCCATCAGCTGTCTCTGTCCATCAGCTGTCCATCAGCTGTCTCTGTCCATCACCTGTCCATCAGCTGTCTCTCTCCATCACCTGTCCACCAGCTGTCTCTGTCCACCAGCTGTCTCTGTCCATCAGCTGTCCACCAGCTGTCTCTGTCCATCAGCTGTCCATCAGCTGTCTCTGTCCATCAGCTGTCTCTGTCCATCAGCTGTCCATCAGCTGTCTCTGTCCGTGGTGCTGAAACATTGTGACTTGACTGGCCAGCTGTTTCCTTGTTTTGTTTGTTGTTTACTTGTCTCTATCAGTGACATCATGACGTGCATTCATCAGATATGTAACAGTTTCTTTAACGTGATGAAATGACTTGATAGCAGAGAGCCCCGTGATGAAGCTCCGCCCCCTCCACTCTCGGTCTCCGCTTTTGACGTTCTCTCTGTGTGTGTGTGTGTGTGTGTGTGTCTGTGTGTGTGTGTGTGTCTGTGTGTGTGTGTGTGTGTGTGTGTCTCTGTGTGTGTGTGTCTCTGTGTGTGTGTGTGTGTGTCTCTGTGTGTGTGTGTGTGTGTGTGTGTGTGTGTGTGTGTCTGTGTGTGTGTGTGTGTGTCTCTGTGTGTGTGTGTGTGTGTGTGTGTCTCTGTGTGTGTGTGTGTGTGTGTGTGTGTGTGTGTGTGTGTGTGTGTCTGTGTCTGTGTCTGTGTCTCTGTCTGTGTGTGTGTGTCTGTGTGTGTGTGTCTCTGTCTGTGTGTGTGTGTCTGTGTGTCTGTGTGTGTGTGTGTGTGTGTGTGTGTGTGTGTGTGTGTGTGTCTGTGTGTGTGTGTGTGTGTGTGTGTGTGTGTGTGTGTGTGTGTCTCTGTCTGTGTGTGTGTGTGTGTGTGTGTGTGTGTGTGTGTGTGTCTGTCTGTGTGTGTGTGTGTGTGTGTGTGTGTGTGTGTGTGTGTGTGTGTGTGTGTGTGTGTGTCTCTGTCTGTGTGTGTGTGTGTGTGTGTGT
>NW_027595529.1:32500-35000 GCF_031162955.1 Sander vitreus | reverse complement strand
GTGTGTGTGTGTGTGTGTGTGTCTCTGTATGTGTGTGTGTGTGTGTGTGTGTGTGTGTGTGTCTGAGTGAGTGTGTGTCTCTGAGTGAGTGTGTGTGTGTCTCTGAGTGTGAGTATGTGTGTGTGTCTCTGAGTGTGTGTGTGTGTGTGTCTCTGAGTGTGTGTGTGTGTGTGTGTGTGTGTGTGTGTGTGTCTCTGAGTGTGTGTGTGTGTGTGTGTGTGTGTGTGTGTGTGTGTCTCTGAGTGTGTGTGTGTGTGTGTGTGTGTGTGTGTGTGTGTGTGTGTCTCTGAGTGTGTGTGTGTGTGTGTGTGTGTGTATGTTGAGATGTTGAGCCCAACATTTACTACTGTGTGTGTTTGTCTGTAGTCTCGTCCTCTGGCAGTTTGGACACAAACGGACACTCCGACTCCCACAATGACCCAGGTGAGGCTACACTACACTACCCACAATCCTTTGCTCCGCTGACTGCAGAAAGTTGCCCACCTATTTTTTTCTACCAGCTAATTGTGTGTGTCTGTCTGTCTGTCTGTCTGTCTGTGTGTCTGTCTCTCTGTGTGTGTGTGTGTGTGTGTGTGTGTGTGTGTGTCTGTGTGTGTGTGTGTGTGTGTGTGTGTGTGTGTCTGTCTCTCTGTGTGTGTGTGTCTGTCTCTCTGTGTGTGTGTGTGTGTGTGTGTGTGTGTAGCATCGTCCGTGCAGCGTCCGTGCAGCACTCTGTCCAATGACAGGAAGTTCCTGCTGGACATGCTCTACTCTAAGACGTCCAGCCCGGCCCCCCTGAGCCCGACAGCTGCTGCCGAAACCACAGAGGACGAAACCAATTTCCAGCCCGGTGAGAACACATCTGCATTACTTGTGTTTACAGAAAGTGTGTATACATGAATATATCTTTGGTGTGATTCTGTTTTTGGTTGAAATAAACCCTTAATTCACCCATTTACATGTGGAGATATGCTGGCTCTATACACGCTAAAAGTCCTGTTTATTTACATGGAGTCTGGTGGAGATATGCTGGCTCTATACACGCTAAAAGTCCTGATTATTTACATGGAGTCTGGTGGAGATATGCTGGCTCTATACACGCTAAAAGTCCTGATTATTTACATGGAGTCTGGTGGAGATATGCTGGTTCTATACACGCTAAAAGTCCTGATTATTTACATGGAGTCTGGTGGAGATATGCTGGCTCTATACATGCTAAAAGTCCTGATTATTTACATGGAGTCTGGTGGAGATATGCTGGCTCTATACACGCTAAAAGTCCTGATTATTTACATGGAGTCTGGTGGAGATATGCTGGCTCTATACACGCTTAAAAGTCCTGATTATTTACATGGAGTCTGGTGGAAATATGCTGGCTCTATACACGCTAAAAGTCCTGATTATTTACATGGAGTCTGGTGGAGATATGCTGGCTCTATACACGCTAAAAGTCCTGATTATTTACATGGAGTCTGGTGGAGATATGCTGGCTCTATACACGCTAAAAGTCCTGATTATTTACATGGAGTCTGGTGGAGATATGCTGGCTCTATACACGCTAAAAGTCCTGATTATTTACATGGAGTCTGGTGGAGATATGCTGGCTCTATACACGCTAAAAGTCCTGTTTATTTACATGGAGTCTGGTGGAGATATGCTGGCTCTATACACGCTAAAAGTCCTGATTATTTACATGGAGTCTGGTGGAGATATGCTGGCTCTATACACGCTAAAAGTGCTGATTATTTACATGGAGTCTGGTGGAGATATGCTGGCTCTATACACGCTAAAAGTCCTGATTATTTACATGGAGTCTGGTGGAAATATGCTGGCTCTATACACACTAAAAGTCCTGATTATTTACATGGAGTCTGGTGGAGATATGCTGGCTCTATACACGCTAAAAGTCCTGATTATTTACATGGAGTCTGGTGGAAATATGCTGGCTCTATACACGCTAAAAGTCCTGATTATTTACATGGAGTCTGGTGGAGATATGCTGGCTCTATACACGCTAAAAGTCCTGATTATTTACATGGAGTCTGGTGGAGATATGCTGGCTCTATACACGCTAAAAGTCCTGATTATTTACATGGAGTCTGGTGGAGATATGCTGGCTCTATACACGCTAAAAGTCCTGATTATTTACATGAGAGTGAGACCTCTCTGTCTGTGTTTCCTCTCAGGTGGAGATGTGGGCGGGTGGGGTCTTGTGTCGGAGCGTTTGTCCAACATCAGAGCGCGCTCAGGAGAGCCGAGCGGAGGCGCCGAGAGCAGCGCCTCCCGCAGGGCGGAGCTGGAAGGACTGGAGGGCTCGGCCCAGGCAGCGCTGGCCCGCCTGCATGAGGAACAACAGGTCCGAATAACAGAACTAGTTACATGTTACAGTGTTACATCATTTAATTAGGGATGCACCAAATCCACTGGTTAAGATTCTGCCGAAACAGAACGCCCAGAGAGCTGTGTGTGTTTGTTTGTTTTGTGTGTGTGTGTGTGTGTGTGTGTGTGTGTGTGTGTGTGT
>NW_027595529.1:15000-20000 GCF_031162955.1 Sander vitreus | reverse complement strand
AACAGCTGCATAGAGTATTACACACAGTAACAGCTGCATAGAGTATTACACACAGTAACAGCTGCATAGAGTACTACACACAGTAACAGCTGTATATTTAAATGAAGGTTGTTCCGATACCAGGATAATAAAAACCTGCCGTTCTGACTAAAATGCAGATGCTTCTGTTTTTTAAGGTGACAAATAACAATCCGTTTCTGGTTTGTTCTGCTCACAGAGAGTGTAAAAGCAGCAAAAAGTCCCACCAGTCAATCCCAGCTGTCAGTCTGGAGGTTTACCTCCCATCCAGGAATGCTATGTGGACTAGCCAGACGCTCCTTCAGCGCGCTTTGAAGGAGGGTCTGGCAAAGCAAGACTACGTGCCCCCCCCTCCCACCTATCCGCTCACCTTTCATCCATCCATCTCCATCCATCTTCTTCTGTTTATCCGGGGTCGGGTCGCGGGGCAGCAGCTCCAGCAGGGGACCCCAAACTTCCCTTTCCCGATCCACATTAACCAGCAATTGACTGGGGGATCCCGAGGCGTTCCCAGGCCAGGTTGGAGATATAACCTGGCCTGTTGTGTGTGCTGCCCGGGTCTGGTCCGTCGAGGCCCCTGACCTTCACTGCCACCCGTGTGGCAGCGCACCCGACCCCAGCGGTTCCTCCCACAGGTGGTGGGCCCATGGGATGGAGGGATGTCCGCCACGTAGCTTTTTCGGGCTGTGCCCGGCCGGGCTCCGTGGCAAACCCGGCCACCAGACGCTCGCTGACGAGCCCTCCATCTGTGCCTGGCTCCAGACGGGGGCCCCGGGCTTCCTCCGGGCAGGGTCACTCCATCTCTACCTCGGTCACTCATAGGGTTTTTGAACCGTTCTTTGTCTGGCCCCTCACCTGAGACCACTTTGCCTTGGGAGACCCTACCAGGAGCACAAAGCTCCAGACAACACAGCCCTCAGGTTCATAGGGACACACAAACCTCTCCACCACGATAAGGTGATGGTTCCCGGAGAACCAGAAAAAAGTTTCTATATCAGAAAATTTGGTTCTATTTCGTATAGGCTTCGCCCTCTAAGGCTACGCTATTGGGTTTATCCCTTCGCACATGCACAGTCGTGAAGATTTCTTTCCCGCCCTTGTGTCCAGCACGGGCTTTCAACTATGTCCGCAGATACTGTATATAAACAGAGCGGACCCGTTGTTCATCTCCCACTTTTTCTTCAAGCTAGCAGTATGAAGACAAGCTCGACTTCCAGCGGTGTTCGCCTCTGCCCCACCTGCCGGACTGGCTACATCCTGCCACCAGACCTCCATCCCCGCTGCGAGACATGCCTTGGCGCCTGGCTCTCACCCCCGACCCCTCTTGCCAGTTCTGCGCTGCGTTGATACCTTCTCTGGGAGACTTTTATTTGATGTGTAATAAGGCATGGATACCCGAACTGAGCCAGACGGGTCCCAATGGTACCCGATGGGCTGGGCCGGGTTCAGACATTATTAGTCTAGATATTTAGAAATGATGGTCAGGTTCGTGTCAGGCTTGGTCAAATCAGCGCGATAAGGCATTTCCTGTAAAATGGTGTGTGTGTGTGTGTGTGTGTGTGTGTGTGTGTGTGTGTGTGTGTGTGTGTGTGTAAAGTGGGCAGAAGAGAGATAGAGAAAGAGGAAGCAGACGTTCCGATCCGGACTAATGTGTAACCCCTGGAATGATGGACCCTCCTCCTTTTCCTCCTCTAGGTTCCACTCGTTCCTGCTGTTCCTGGGTCAGCCGTCCTCCTCTGCGCGGGACGTCCGAGTGACCAGTTTCTGTCGGATCATCAGCGAGTTCTGTCTGGAGTATCGGACTACCAGAGAGCGCGTCCTCATGCTCAAACTCAAACGAGCCGCTCACCGAGAGAGAACCAAGACCAGAGGCAAGATGATCACAGAGGTAACCGTCCTCAGAGACCCCTGACCCTCCACTGACCCCTGACCCTCTCCAGAGACCATGACCCCTGACCCTTTCCAGAGACCCTTCTCCCTCCCTCTGACCCCTGACCCTCTCTAGAGCCCCTCCCCCTGACCCTCTCTAGAGCCCCTCCCCCTGGCCCCTGACCGCTCCAGAGCCCCTCCCTCTGACCCCTGATCCTCTCTAGAGCCCCTCCCTCTGACCCCTGACACTCTCTAAGACCCTCCCTCTGACCCCTGATCCTCTTTAGAGCCCCTCCCCCTGACCCTCTCTAGAGCCCCCCCCCCTGACCCTCTCTAGAGCCCCTCCCTCTGACCTTCTCTAGAGCCCCTCCCTCTGACCCGTGACACACTCTAGAGCCCCTCCCTCTGATCCCTGATCCTCTTTAGAGCCCTGACCCTCTCCAGAGACCCTCCCCCTGACCCTCTCCAGGGCTCCTCCCCCTGACCCTCTCCAGGGCTCCTCCCCCTGACCCTCTCCTGGGCTCCTCCCCCTGACACTCTCTAGAACCCCTCCCCCTGACCCTCTCCAGAGCCCCTCCCCCTGATGCTCTCCAGAGCCCCTCCCCCTGACCCTCTCTAGAGACCCTCCCTCTGACCCCTGACACTCTCTAGAGCCCCTCCCTCTGGCCCCTGATCCTCTTTAGAGCCCTGACCCTCTACAGACACCTTCCCCCTGACCCTCTCTAGAACCTCTCCCCCCTCTCCCTGGCCCTCTCCAGAGCCCCTCCCCCTGGCCCTCTCTAGAACTCCTCCATCTGACCCCTGATCCTCTCTAGAGCCTCTCCCTCTGACCCTCTCTAGAGCCCCTCCCTCTGACCCCTGACCCTCTCCAGAGCCCCTCCCTCTGACCCTCTCCAGAGCCCCTCCCTCTAAACCTCTCCAGAGCCCTTCCCCCTGACCCTCTCTAGAGCCCCTCCGCCTGACCCTGATCCTCTCTAGAGCCCCTCCCTCTGACCCTCTGTAGAGCCCCTCCCTCTGACCCTCTCTAGAGCCCCTCCCCCTGACCATCTCTAGAGCCCCTCCCTCTGACCCCTGATCCTCTCTAGAGACCCTCCCTCTGACCCCTGACCCTCTCTAGAGCCCCTCCCTCTGACCCCTGATCCTCTCTAGAGCCCCTCCCCCTGATCCTCTCTAGAACTGTGAATCATGTTCAACGGTGTTAATACACAGATATTTATAGAGTTTGACATCTTCTCTCTCTCAGACAGAGAAGTTTTCTGGGGCGATGCCTCACGAGGACTGCCTGTCGCCCGTCTCCATGGCGACGGCGGCAACGGAGGTGGAGGCGGAGGCGGCCCAGGAGTTGGAGCACCAGAACATGAAGAACCTGCTGAGTGTTGAGCCCCGGGGCCCGAGACGGTCCAGAGCCGTCCGCAGTGAGATTTATATTCATACCACAATAACTTCCTGTGTGTGTGTGTGTGTGTGTCTGCGTGTGTGTGTCTGTGTGTCTGCATATCTGCGCGCGTGTGTGTGCGTGCGTGCGTATCTATCTGTGTGTGTGTGTGTGTGTGTGTGTGTGTGTGTGTGTGTGTGTGCGTGCGCATGTATGTCTGCACGTGTGTGTGTGTTCTTTTCCAACGTTTTAGACAACGTGAAGGAAGGACACGTGGATGAAAGGATAAACAGAGAGTGATTAACAGCAGCTGTTCTCTGCTGCGTCTGTGACTCTGTAATCACGTTATGACATCATTGTTTCTCCGTCTGATCTGTTTGTGAGTGATAAGGCTTCAGCTGCTGTCAGAGAACAAGATGAAGACTCTGATACAGCCGAACAGAACCGGCCCGGCCCGGCGGAAACTCTCTGGGCGCCAGCAGTCTGAAGGAGTAAAGAGTAGTTAAAGATAAAAAGACAAAAACGATCAAGAAACGTTCAGAAAAACAAAAAATTACAAAGTGTCAAAAACCATTTAAACATCAAAACAAAAAGACAAAAAAATCCTGCAAAACAAATATCGACAACAAACAACAAACACCAACAATATCAGTTGATGTCTTGCCTAGGTAGGGCTCCCTAACGATGTGTGTGTGTGTGTGTCTTTGTCTGTGTGTGTGTGTGTGTGTGTGTGTGTGTGTGTGTGTGTGTGTGTGTCTCTCTGTCTGTTTGTGTGTGTGTCTCTGTCTGTGTGTGTGTCTGTCTGTGTGTGTGTGTGTGTGTGTGTGTGTGTGTGTCTCTGTCTGTGTGTGTGTGTGTGTGTGTGTCTCTGTCTGTGTGTGTGTGTGTGTGTGTGTCTCTTTGTGTGTGTGTGTGTGTGTGTGTGTGTGTGTGTGTGTGTGTGTGTGTGTGTCTCTGTCTGTTTGTGTGTGTGTGTGTGTGTGTGTGTGTGTGTGTGTGTGTGTGTGTGTGTGTGTGTGTGTGTGTGTGTGTGTGTGTGTGTGTGTGTGTGTGTGTGTGTGTGTGTGTCTCTCTCCCTTGTTCTTTCTGACCACAGTGGGAAATCTTCAGCAGGAAAAGTTAACCCTCTTCTTGATTAGGTAGTTTTTTTTATTTCGGTGCCATGCCAGACATTGGGCCCATCCCATATGGGATTACAAGACACCACTATGTAACAGACATCTTCCGGTCTCGCGTATTTAAATCCTGTGGTGAAATACATGACAACAGTATTAGTAAATGTTTCGGGGGGCCTTTACGTGGAGCCTATATTTAATGTTTCTAAGTGTAAGAAGTACATCACGTTGTTCACCCAGTCAGTGAAGGACGGAGAGCGCGTTTTAAAAGGATCAAACGTCTCCAGCTGTGATCAGGACACCTCTCAGGCTGTCTACTGTACCAGAGAGGGACGGCTGTGTTCGGGACACCTCTCAGGCTGTCTCCTGTACCAGAGAGGGACGGCTGTGATTGGGACACCTCTCAGGCTGTCTACTGTACCAGAGAGGGACGGCTGTGTTCGGGACACCTCTCAGGCTGTCTACTGTATCAGAGAGGGACGACTGTGATTGGGACACCTCTCAGGCTGTCTCCTGTAGTAAAGAGGGACGGCTGTGATTGGGACACCTCTCAGGCTGTCTCCTGTACCAGAGAGGGACGACTGTGATTGGGACACCTCTCAGGCTGTCTACTGTACCAGAGA
>NW_027595529.1:0-5000 GCF_031162955.1 Sander vitreus | reverse complement strand
TGAGCGAGGATGGAGGAGGGATCTCTGAGGAGCTATGAGCGAGGATGGAAGATGGATCTCTGAGGAGCTATGAGCGAGGATGGAGAATGGAGGAGGGATCTCTGAGGAGCTATGAGAGAGGATGGAGGAGGGATCTCTGAGGAGCTATGAGAGAGGATGGAGGAGGGATCTCTGAGGAGCTATGAGCGAGGATGGAAGATGGATCTCTGAGGAGCTATGAGCGAGGATGGAGGAGGGATCTCTGAGGAGCTATAAGAGAGGATGGAGGAGGGATCTCTGAGGAGCTATGAGCGAGGATGGAAGATGGATCTCTGAGGAGCTATGAGCGAGGATGGAGGATGGAGGAGGGATCTCTGAGGAGCTATGAGCGAGGATGGAGAATGGAGGAGGGATCTCTGAGGAGCTATGAGAGAGGATACAGAGAGCAGCCTTCCTGGAAGCTGTGCAGCTGAAACACTTTCTAACTCCGTCCAAACAGCTGACGGATGAACGCGATGCTTCAGAAGAAAGGAAATCTAAAAACAAGTTTCCTTGTTTCCTCTCTCCTCGCATTTCATTTCCCTGCGTTTGTCCCGTGCCTCCTCGGGACGGACTACGACGCTGAGAGGAAGGGAAGTAAGTGAAGGAAAAAGGGAGGCAGTTTCTCTTGGCACACTTCCCGGGTGGCTGGTTCAGTGTCTCGTAATTTAAAAAAATCAATCTTTATTGGTCTTAACAGTGTTACAGCCACAAAGGAGCCAAGATTGAGAGAGAAATGAAAACATAAAACACAGAGAATAGACAGAGACATAATAACATGTCTGCTAGCTTGATCAGAGTGTATATATATATAGGTATATTAATATTCATGGTAAACTGAGAAAAGAATCCTTTGATGATCAACATTAAAGGATTCTGTCAGGAAATTGTCTTAAAACAAAATTCAGAAACACACACACACACACAGACACACACATACACACACACACATACATACACACACACACACACACACACACACACACACACACACACACACACACACACACACAGAGACACACAGAGACACACACACAGACACACACACACACACACACACACACACACAGAGACACACACACACACACACACACACACACACACACACACACACACACACACACACAGACACACACACATACATACACACACACAGACACACACACACACACACACACACACACACACACACAGAGACACAAGCATACATACACACACACAGACACACACACACACACACACACACATATACATACATACAGAGACACACACACACACACACACACACACACACACACACACACACACACACACACACACACACACACACACACACACACACACACACATACATACATACAGAGACACACACACAGACACACACACACACAGAGAGACACACACACACACACACATATAATTACATTTCTTGTAAATAATCCTGTAGCATATCATTTTTATAAACACTTTTCTTATTATTTATAAAATATTTCCTGAATTAATTTCTATTTTTAGAAGTTTATTCTCATCAGGAAAGATTCTGATGGAGAGAACTACAATTGTGTATTATTAAGAATATTTATACTTGTGCACGGAAATACATCCTGAAAACTATAAATGAGTCAATATAACAATACTGAAGTATTTCAGGGGACTTTCTGATAGCCTGTAGTAAAACCTATGTATTTATATATTCATATATGTAACCTATTGTCTCATTTATGTATTTAAGGATGCATTTCATAGGCATGTTTAATCATTTATTAAATAGTGAATAAAAAGACATTCCATATGAGTGTATTACTGCAGTGGGTGACCCGTGATTAGTGTTTCCTAAGACGGCTAAGTCATGTCCCGCCCTACTCTGCCCTACTTTGCCTCTGATTGGCTAACCCTGGTATTCGCACCCTGACATAACCAATCCAAGTCCTCATGGCTAAACCTAACCAATCCAACCAACGAAAGGCAGCGAGTAACAGCCAATCAGAGGCAGAGTAGGGCGGGATATTCCATCGCCGTCTTAGGAAAACGCTAAATCGCGCTGGTTCTTGTACCTGCAGTGTTCCCGTCTTCGTCTCTTTAACGCGGGGATGGGCGGTGACTCCGGCTCCGGTGTCCCCTCCCTCGGTGTGTCACCGGAGCCTGAGTGTGTGTAGGCAATGTGTGTGTGTGTAGGTGTGTGTTGACGTTGTAAACCAGCTGCCTAGGCTCCGTGTCCTTTCCGTGTGTCGGTGTATATATATAAAGGTGAGGAGGATGTCGTGTTGCTGACTCCGGTAGAAGATGCTGCTGCTCGGTCTGATGCTGCTGCTGCTGCTGCCGGTTGCTGCCGCCGACCTACCGGGGGGGACAGCGGCCGTTCCTCCGGTCCTTGGCCCGGGGCTCGGCGGCTTCTCTCCCTCCGCCTCGCCGCTCCTCCACCTCCCGCAGCCCCGCGCCTCGGAGTACGGAGCGCCCTCCGGTGTCGCCTTGGCCCGGTCCGCGGCGGAGGAACCGTCCGGCCCCGGTGAGGAGGAAGATGCACCGGGGGAGCTTCATCATCACGGCGGCGGCGGGTTCCGGGTGGTCCAATGGGAGTGGAGCTACGTCCAGACTCCGTACATCATCGCCACCTGGCTACTGGTGGCCAGCGTAGCCAAAATATGTGAGTCCTGTGTGTGTGTGTGTGTGTGTGTGTGTGTGTGTGTGTGTGTGTGTGTGTGTGTGTGTGTGTGTGTAGAAGTAATCTCACCTGCAGGAGAGAGGAAGAAGAAAGTGTTAGGAACATTTACAAAAGTTCTCAAAAATCTACATTTCAACACAGAACAGGTTGTCTCCAGATGAACAACCACAACACGACTAGAGATGTAACGAGACACAAGAAGGTCCAACTGAATCAGATATATGATGTGTGTGTGTGTGTGTGTGTATGTGTGTGTGTGTGTGTGTGTGTGTGTCTGTGTGTGTATGTGTGTGTGTTTGTGTGTGTGTGTGTGTGTGTTTGTGTGTGTATATGCGTCTGTGTGTGTGTGTGTGTGTATATATATATGCGTGTATATATATGTGTGTGTGTGTGTGTGTATATATATATGTGTGTGTGTGTGTATATATATGCGTGTATATTATATGTGTGTGTGTGTATATATATATATATATGTGTGTGTGTATGTGTGTATATATATATGCGTGTATATATGTGTGTGTGTGTGTGTGTGTATATATATATATGTGTGTGTGTGTGTGTGTATATATATATATATATGTGTGTGTGTATATATATATATGTGTGTGTCTCTCTGTGTGTGTGTGTGTGTGTGTGTGTGTGTGTCTCTGTGTGTGTGTGTGTGTGTGTGTGTGTGTGTGTGTGTGTGTGTGTGTGTGTGTGTGTGTGTGTGTGTGTGTGTGTGTTTGATCCACTGGAAATAGAACCAGACCTTTCTTCACTTGAAACAGAAGCATGGCTTTGATGTAAGATACTTTAAATAATATTAATTACAAGTTTTTAGTCATCAGATAAAAATCACAAACAGAAAAACTGGCTGTGACTCAGGTGGTTCTGATGGGAAGGTTGGTGGTTCGATCCCCGTCCCTGCTGTCTACGTGTCCTTGGGCAAGGCACTGAACCCTGCACACACACACACACACACACACACACAGACACACACACACACACACACACACACACACAGACAGAACTTTCTGAGCAGCTGAATGTTCTTTCTGTCCGTCTGCTGTGTGGGAGGTTGTTTGTGTGTGTGTGTGTGTGTGTGTGTGTGTGTGTGTGTCTGTGTGTCTATGTGTGTGTGTGTGTGTGTGTGTGTGTGTGTCTGTGTTTGTGTGTGTGTGTCTGTGTCTGTGTGTGTGTGTGTGTGTGTCTATGTGTGTGTGTGTGTGTGTGTGTGTGTGTGTGTGTGTGTCTCTGTGTGTGTGTGTGTGTGTGTGTGTGTGTGTCTCTGTGTGTGTGTGTGTGTGTGTGTGTCTCTGTGTGTGTGTGTGTGTGTCTCTCTCTGTGTGTGTGTGTTAAAGTTTTATTTTGAGTCTTTTCTTCTAGCTTTCGTTGCCGTAGTAATGTCCTGGTTTCCATCACTATCGAGGCGTTCATCATCGGAGTCATTATAAAGTCACGCAGACGTTTCTCACGCTGCGTTCAAGTCTGAGTCAGAACGCAGGAATTCCCAGCTCCTCGGTTCATAATGAGACAGACAACAGCAGACTGTTCCTGGATGTTTCTCAAATATAAACAGGAAGTGACTTAAACCTGCCGTCATCTTCATCAGTCTGTGTTTACTTTTTATAACACGAGAAGGAGGGAGTGAAGGAGAGGAGGAGGGAGTGAAGGACAGGAGGAGGAGGAGGGAGAGGAGGAGGAGGAGGGAGTGAAGGAGAGGAGGGAGTGAAGGAGAGGAGGAGGGAGTGAAGGAGAGGAGGAGGAGGAGGGAGGAGGGAGAGGAGGGAGTCAGGGAGAGGAGGAGGGAGTGAAGGACAGGAGAGGAGGAGGAGGAGGGAGAGGAGGGAGTCAGGGAGAGGAGGAGGGAGTGAAGGACAGGAGAGGAGAGGAGGGAGAGGAGGGAGTCAGGGAGAGGAGGAGGGAGTGAGAGGAGGAGAGGAGGAGGGAGGGAGAGAGGAGGAGGAGGAGGAGAGGAGGAGGAGGAGGAGGAGTGAGGGAGGAGGAGGAGGAGGAGAGGAGGAGGAGGAGGAGGGAGTGAGGGAGAGGAGGAGGAGGGAGGGAAGGAGAGGAGGAGGAGGAGGAGGGAGTGAAGGAGATGAGGAGGAGGAGGAGGAGGAGGAGGAGGAGGAGGAGGAGAGGAGGAGGGGAGAGGGAGGGAGGGAGAGGAGGAGGAGGAGGGAGAGGAGGGAGGAGGAGGAGGAGGAGGGAGAGGAGGAGGGAGAGGGGGAGGGAGGGAGAGGAGGAGGGAGGGAGGAGGAGAGGAGGGAGAGGAGGAGAGAGGGAGGAGGAGAGGAGGGAGGGAGAGGAGGGAGGGAGGGAGGGAGGAGGAGGAGGA
>NW_027595528.1:60000-70000 GCF_031162955.1 Sander vitreus | reverse complement strand
TTAGAGTTTTGCTGAAAAGTCTAAGTGAGATCTGCCAATTGTGTTTTACCATCATGTGAAATGGTTTAAGGTATCGACAACAGACTGAACAATTAACTAAATGACTTCAAGCAACTCGTTGTTCAGCCAATGGGGTTTAGTGTTTTAGCAATTGAGAAAAACTGTAATATCTTACTGTTTTTTTATGAAACCATATTTACGTGTCCATATTTATTTACTTTTCAATCTAAATCATTCAAAATAATGACTTATATTCATTCGGAGACAAATTGTCAGCTTTTATTTTGAAAGAGCCGTGCAGGAAGTAATCTGACGCAGCTGTTTGGAAAATGAAAGTGGAGAGAAATATTCCCACAAACACAAAACTTTATTTTAATATATATTTACAGAATTCATTTGTGTGTGTGTGTGTGGCTGTGTGAATTGTTTTGCACATCCTGCACTAACCCATGCAGCATCTTCTTTCTTTCTTAATGTTATTGAGTTATATGTGTGTTGTTTGTTTCTGTATTTATTGTTTGTTTATTTCATATTAATGTGTAAATATGTTTATATTTGTGCACCATAAACCACAGCAAAGTCCCAGTAAGTGCTACTTACCTGGCAATAAATCTATTCAGATTTCTGAAATGTTTCTGGTCACATTGCAGATTCAGATTTCACTCACAAAACATCCCAATGAAAACAAGATGCGTCATTACATCAGAGTTCAGACCTTTGTAACATAAATGAAGTGATGGAAACAGAGAGACAGAGAGACAGAGAGACAGAGAAACAGAGAGACAGGGAGCCCTCCCTAAAGCGGTGGCAATGTGGAAACTGAGGAGGACTTTCCTGTCACATTTCTGCCCAAACTGAGAGTGATTAAGAGGATTCTCAGAGAAACCCTAAGAGAGTTGCGCTGCAGCACTTCCTTCCTGTTGTCACAGACGCTTGCTGTCTTCACTCTTTCTTTTCTGTCTAAATGTAAACTCAGCCGGACTTCCTGCCTCGCCTCGTCTCTTCGCTGTAAACGTAAACTGAAGATGTGTTTGGGGTTAAACCACTTTCCCCCCGCCCCAACAGCTTTTACTCTGATTCAGAAACCATTCAGAAGTCAGAACGGAACCTAAAAAATCCTCCGTCAGAGGGAAAGAAAGTTGATGATTCAGTACATGTTGAACCCTCACGTTATCTTTAAATTAGTCTTTTGTTTGCAGTCATTTTGGGTTTTATTATTGTTTATAGTTTTATATGAGTAATATAAGAAGTTTTCTGGAGAAAAGATTTTACTTTAAATAACAAAATAAACGTCATCTCTACATTAAAACATGTATTCATGAAAACAGATGATCTGGTAACTTCTATCACTTCACTATCTGAATATAAATTCATTCTCATTAACAGATCTCTGAGGGCACTGTCTCCGTTCTCACAAATCTTCTTAAATTCTGCTTTTGAAGGGATTTACATTTAACTAAGTGGAGAGATAATGTGACCTAGAGCATCGTTTAGAGAGATAATCTGACCCAGAGTAACGTGTGGAGAGATAATCTGACCCAGGGCATCGTTTAGAGAGATAATCTGACCCAGAGTAACGTGTGGAGAGATAATCTGACCCAGAGTAATGTCTGGAGAGATAATCTGTCCCAGAGTAACGTCTGGAGAGATAATCTGACCCAGAGTAACGTGTGGAGAGATAATCTGACCCAGAGTAACGTGTGGAGAGATAATCTGTCCCAGAGTAACGTGTGGAGAGATAATCTTACCCAGAGTAACGTGCGGAGAGATAATCTGACCCAGAGTAACGTGTGGAGAGATAATCTTACCCAGAGTAACGTGCGGAGAGATAATCTGACCCAGACTAACGTGTGGAGAGAGATAATATGACCCAGAGTAACATTTGGAGAGATAATCTGACCCAGAGTACCGTGTGGAGAGAGATAATCTGACCCAGAGTAACGTGTGGAGAGATAATCTGACCCAGAGTAACGTCTGGAGAGATAATCTGACCCAGACTAACGTGTGGAGAGATAATCTGACCCAGAGTAACATTTGGAGAGATAATCTGACCCAGAGTACCGTGTGGAGAGAGATAATCTGACCCAGAGTAACGTGTGGAGAGAGATAATCTGACCCAGAGTAATGTGTGGAGAGATAATATGACCCAGAGTAAGTTGTAGACAGATAATCTGACCCAGAGCAACGTGTGGAGAGGTAATCTGACCCAGAGCAACGTGTGGAGAGACAATCTGACCCAGAGTAATGTGTGGAGAGATAATCTGACCCAGAGTAAGGTGTAGAGAGATAATCTGACCGAGAGTAAAGTGTCGAGAGATAATCTGGCTCTGGGATAATCTGACCCAGAGTAAGGTGTAGACAGATAATCTGGCCCAGAGCAACGTGTGGAGAGGTAATCTGACCCAGAGCAACGTGTGGAGAGATAATCTGGCCCAGAGCAACGTGTGGAGAGGTAATCTGACCCAGAGTAAGGTGTAGAGAGATAATCTGACTGAGAGTAAAGTGTGGAGAGATAATCTGGCCCAGAGCAACGTGTGGAGAGATAATCTGACCCAGAGTAACGTGTGGAGAGAGATAATCTGACCCAGAGTAAAGTGTAGAGAGATAATCTGACCCAGAGTAAGGTGTAGAGAGATAATCTGACCGAGAGTAAAGTGTAGAGAGATAATCTGGCCCAGAGCAACGTGTGGAGAGGTAATCTGACCCAGAGCAACGTGTAGAGAGATAATCTGACCCAGAGTAATGTGTGGAGAGATAATCTGACCCAGAGTAAGGTGTAGACAGATAATCTGACCCAGAGCAATGTGTGGAGAGGTAATCTGACCCAGAGCAACGTGTGGAGAGATAATCTGACCCAGAGTAATGTGTGGAGAGATAATCTGACCCAGAGTAAGGTGTAGACAGATAATCTGGCCCAGAGCAACGTGTGGAGAGGTAATCTGACCCAGAGCAACGTGTGGAGAGATAATCTGACCCAGAGTAAGGTGTGGAGAGATAATCTGACCCAGAGTAAGGTGTGGAGAGAAATAATCTGACCCAGAGTAACGTGTGGAGAGATAATCTGACCCAGAGTAATGTGTGGAGAGATAATCTGACCCAGAGTAACGTGTGGATAGATAATCTGACCCAGAGTAAGGTGTGGAGAGAAATAATCTGACCCAGAGTAACGTGTGGAGAGATAATCTGACCCAGAATAACGTGTGGAGAGAGATAATCTGACCCAGAGTAACGTGTGGATAGATAATCTGACCCAGAGTAATGTGTGAAGAGATAATCTGACCCAGAGTAACGTGCGGAGAGATAATTAGCCTTTGGAGGAATCGAGAATGCTTAAGGTGTCAAAAAAAGCTTCAAAAGCGTAAAAGTGGTTAATTATCATCTGCGAGTATCCTCACGAACACCCAAATCTCTACAGACCCTGAACTCACCATACATTATCAGCAGACTCAAACCCAACCTGTGAAAGTTTCCTCTCCAGGAGGACGTGTTTTCATGTTTTACATCTGAGACAGCAGAGTTCTGCTGCTCCATCCACTAACATGGAGGTGTGTCCACTTACTTATGGACACATCTTCTTCCCACTCATCAGAACCAAACAGAACAGGTTTCAGCGCCGATCCAGAACTATATCTGTCTGAAGTGGAGATGTGTTTTATTTGACTTCGTCCCTGATAATTATTTAAAGGTTTCAGACATTTAGTTTTCCATCAAAAGAAGAAAACATTTGAACTTCGATCTGTCCTCTGAACATAAAAGAAGATAAGAAATCTGAATGCACAACTTCTTCTTAAAAACAGCCGAGACAGCTTTCTTTCTTTATTTCTTACATAGTTAGTTAGATAGTTTCTTTCTTTCTTTCTTTCTTTATTTCTTACATAGATAGATAGTTTCTTTCTTTCTTTATTTCTTACATAGATAGATAGTTTCTTATTTCTTACATAGATAGATAGTTTCTTTCTTTCTTTATTTCTTACATAGATAGATAGTTTCTTTTTTTCTTTCTTTATTTCTTACATAGATAGATAGTTTCTTTCTTTCTTTCTTTATTTCTTTCATAGATAGATAGTTTCTTTCTTTCTTTTTTTCTTACATAGATAGATAGCTTCTTTCTTTCTTTATTTCTTACATAGATAGATAGTTTCTTTCTTTCTTTCTTTCTTTATTTCTTACATAGTTAGATAGTTTCTTTCTTTCTTTATTTCTTACATAGTTAGTTAGATAGTTTCTTTCTTTCTTTATTTCTTACATAGTTAGATAGTTTCTTTCTTTCTTTCTTTATTTCTTACATAGTTAGATAGTTTCTTTCTTTCTTTCTTTATTTCTTACATAGTTAGTTAGATAGTTTCTTTCTTTCTTTCTTTATTTCTTACATAGTTAGTTAGTTAGATAGTTTCTTTCTTTCTTTCTTTATTTCTTACATAGTTAGATAGATAGTTTCTTTCTTTCTTTATTTTTGCCTAACTTTTTTCTCTGCGACATTTAAATAAATATATTTATGTAAATATATTTACATAAATATATTAAATGTAATTACAGTCCATTACATTCAGAATGTTTCACTCGCAGTCTGGCACCCTGTGGGGGAGGGGGGTAGAGGGGTATTAAAAGGGAAATTTCCAAATTTCATAGAATTTTCTTCTTTGATTTTGCTTTGAAGACATCAGAGTTTCACTTTCCTCCGTCCAGGACGGAGCTTTATTTAAACCACAAGATGAACGCCACACAGATCATCACAACCACAACTACCAGACAGAGCACTACAGAACCAGGTCTACAACAACCTGCAGCCAGATCACAACCAGAGACCCAGAGACAGAGACAGAACCTGCAGGACCCGCAGAGACACACAGCATCACAACCACTTCCAGAACCAGGTCTACAACAACCTGCAGCCAGACAGGACTAGAACCTGCAGATCATCAGCACCACAACACCCAGAGACAGACAGAGCCAGATCCAGATCCACAGAGAGCAGAACCTGCAGAACATCTCCCTCTCTCGGTGAGTTCCTTTCAACATTAGATCTGATCTAAGATGCTGTAACATCTGGGAGTAGCTGGCAGTAATCTGTTGGCTGGCTGGTATAAATATTTAGCTGCTGGATGAATTGATTGATTCTGAACCCAAAGTGTTCATCATCAGTTCACAGTTTCTCTCGGCACTTTGGTACATTTACTGAAACAAACTTACTATCCTCAAAACTCTGAGTACAATCCTCACGCCCTGTGTTTTTGGTTTACGTTCCTTTATTTCTAAAGGACAGCGAGCATTAATCAACATGAGTCCAACATGGCAGGTCGATGCTGTTAGCTACAGAAACACAACGCATGAAACAAGAAGACATAGAGACACGCACAATGACACAAGCACCAGCTCAGACAACACAACACAAGCAGCATGAAGACTCACAGACTCACATTCAAACACAGTAGCACTGAAGCTGCAGGATACCAGGAACATATGTGGTTGTTGAATATCTAGATAAGGATATAACTTGTGATAAATAATCCAATATTAAAGTGTTCTCAGTTCTGCTGCTTTCAGTGTTCTGATAAAATACAACAAACTGCTTGTTGAGTTTAAAACTAGTGAAAGGAAATCATTTATAACTTTCTTTGATTGACATATTGAACATTGAATTAAATATAAAAAGCAGCACAATAAAAGACATTTTGAAGTGCAGTTTTCTGCTGATATCTTCTTTCAACTAACACTAAATATCTCTGAGTGTCTTTCACGATTTCTTTATTGCACCGGATGATATTGTGATGACGATAAAACACCGATATATTGAACGATATATTGTGCATCTCTAGTTAAAGCACAGACAGAAACACTAGCAGCCACTAACGTGTGCAGCCTATCATCGGTCAGCTTTTACAACAACACCATATAACTGGTTTGTGTCTATATATATATATATATTTATGTGTGTGTGTGTGTGTGTGTGTGTGTGTGTGTGTGTGTGTGTGTGTGAGACAGGTTATTGTGATTATTGGTTGCTCTATTTAGCATGCAGGGATTTACACCATGAACATGTGTTTGGATTCATTTGAGAGAAATATGATTTCAATATAGAAGAATGCAAACTGATCTGCAATGCTTACTCGGTGCATTAAAGTAAACGCTGGAAGTTTGGGGGGGGGGGGGTGTAGGAAACACTATGGTCTGCATCAAGGTCCAAACACACGTCACTGGAAGATGTGACAACTGAACTGAAGAAGTTTGGAGATTTGGAGTTTAAGATCTGAGAAATGTTCCAAAGCTACAGAGACAAACTGTAATAATGTTAATAATAATATATTAGTACTGGTACTGCAGTAGAGGTCTGAGTAGTTTAGAGGCTGTGTTGTCGTGTTTTCAGACTCTGAACTCCAACAAACCGACAACAGAACTAGTACCGGCATTATGCAACATATGTTTAATTATGCAAATGAGGTATTATCTAATTAAATATGTGCAAATTATGATGTTTGGACAGAAAACTCTCCCACTCTAGACAAATTGTATACACGTATCTACTATATTAGACACATATTACACTGGTTTTGTGAAGCTAAGACTGCTAAACTCATTTCAAGCAACTTCCGAGGCTCGCCGTTACGTGACGCGGCAGATTTCCACGCAGCGAGTTTCCTCGTCCAGCGCGGCGGTCACAAACATCGAAGGGAAACATGAGTCAGCTGACAGAAACATGAGTCAGCAGTTTCCTTTCAGAGCCGGAGAGTCTCACCGAGTCTCACTTTATAGTATTATTAGATATTATTATATTACTTTGTGTGTGTGTGTGTGTGCGTGTGTGTGTGTGTCTGTCTGTGTGTGTGTGTGTGTGTGTGTGTGTGTGTGTGTGTGTGTGTGTGTGTGTGTGTGTGTGTGTGTGTGTGTGTGTGTGTGTGTGTGTGTGTGTGTGTAGTATTAATATGATTATGAATGTGTGAGTATTTTATTTCCAGAGAAATGAAACCTGTCTCTGTAATATTTCCCCGTCTAATGTTTCGATCTGGAAAACTCAGCGAGGGGAAACATGTTCGTATGTGACAAACCACCAGCGTCATCGTCATCAAATATATATATTTATATGTATATATATATATATATATATATGCGATGATATTTACCGTTCAGTCTTGAGTTTGATCTGCAGCGGCTGAGACTCTCAAAGGTCAGGGGTTGTCTTTCTTCTTAAACTCTGATCCTTTTATGGTTTATATTAATTTAGATATGAATAAATATTAGAGCTGCAAAGATTCATCCATCAGTTAGTAAGAGTAACTAACTAACTTTGATAATCCATCAATCAGTTTGAGACATTTCTTTATGATAAATCAGGTAATCTTGTGTGATATCAGCTTGTTAAATATGAATATATTCTAGTTTCTGCATCCTTTCTTCAGTCTTCTTTCCTTCCTTATTTATTCTTCCTTTCCTCCTCTTCTTTCCTTCCCTACCTTCTTCTTCTTTAATACTGAAGCTGCAGAAACTAACCTAACACTAACCCTGTCAACGTTGTGTGTAGCTCTGATAAATAATAATAATATTAATATTTAAACAAACTACAGACGGATGTAAACTTTGATTAGATCTAATTAAACGTCATCATTTAGTGAAGTAAAAAGAGATTCTCTTCAGGAAGACATATTAAAAGTAATAAATGCTACAGAAACTTTTCTGGTGACTTACTGAACGTTAAAACAATAAATACATTTATGTTTTATGAACTATTATAATAATAATAATAATAATAATAATAATAATAATAATAATAATAATAATAATAATAATAAAGTAATAATAGGCTGTCTGACTGCCCTGTGAGCGTATGGATCAATGTGTTGACTGGAACCTGTCCGGGCCTGCCAGTCTTGGTCCTGGTCCAGGTCTCTGTGGTCTGGATCAGCGCCTCGGTCCTCCGTGACACACATAGCTACACCGCCTCTGATTGGTCCTCACAGCCAGCCAATCTGCTGCTCTTTGTTCCAGGTAATTGCTCTCACCTGAAGCTGCCGGATCAGAAACTACTCCAGCATCAGAACCAGAACCAGAACCAGGATCATCTGAAGATCAGGATCAGGACTCCCTTCACAGAAGATTACCTGTAAGTACATTCTGAATTTAATCATTCAATTCATCAAAGCTAAAATACTAAATACTGGTCTATGGTATAATGCTTGTGTTTTTTTACATAGTGTTTTCTCTGAGTTTGTGGAAGACTTGGATGCAGTTATCTGGTGGGGGGTTGGGGGGTTAAAATGCATTTTTGTTTTATTGAAAATGCAATTTGAGATAATTTGGGACCATTTTTATCTCCATATCTGTGTCTGAAACGTTGGGAAAGCTCGAGCAGATAATACATAAATAACTGTCAGAAAGCTTAGAGACAAACCTGATGAGGAAGTTGAACTACAATCTGAGTATTTCATAGTTTGGATGTTTTTTTTGATGTTTAGATTGACTTGGCTACTGTAGAGAAACTCTCTTTAAAATCAGAAGATTTACTGTTATAAACTGGCGTGTGGATGACCTGTCTGAACTTTATATGCATGTATTACCATGTGATTTTAAATGCAAATTGTGTGTTTTATGAAAAGCACTTTTTTTTCTGTGAAAATAACAATATAAATGACTTTTATTTCCTAATTTACTTACATATCTGTGTATGAAACATTGGAAAAGCTAGAGCAGATAATAAATAAATCAGGAACTGAGTTGCTGCTCGATGCTTTTGACTGTTTTTTTTTCGACCCTGCCGCTTTTTGACATTTCTTCAAACGTTTTTTTAAAAGATCCACCAGAACCATCAGAACCATGGTAACCATGGCAACGTTGCTGGTCCTCCTGCAACTCTGTAGCATCCAGCTGATGGCGGATGCCAGGCCGACGTGTTCGCTGCCGGGGAAGTTGGTCCAGTCGGCCCATCACCTGCTCAGAGACCTGGTACACACTCTACTTACCCCATAACCATAATCTCTAACTATCTCTAACTATCTCTATCTATCTCTATCTATCTCTAACTATCTCTAACTA
This sequence comes from Sander vitreus, assembly GCF_031162955.1. Taxonomy (NCBI): domain Eukaryota; kingdom Metazoa; phylum Chordata; class Actinopteri; order Perciformes; family Percidae; genus Sander; species Sander vitreus. The sequence continues at coordinate 60,976 of NW_027595528.1, read as the reverse complement.
TCTCTAACTATCTCTAACTATCTCTAACTATCTCTAACTATCTATCTCTAACTATCTCTATCTATCTCTATCTATCTCTATCTATCTCTATCTCTAACTATCTCTATCTATCTCTATCTATCTCTATCTATCTCTATCTATCTCTATCTATCTCTAACTATCTCTAACTATCTCTATCTATCTCTAACTATCTAACTTTTAAAGTTTTCATTTTCAGCATGTAGCTCGAAGGTTGTTGTTGTTCCGTGAAGAGAACGGAGTTTGAGAACAGAAACCTTCCGAGAGAGGAAGGAGGAAGTGTTCTTGTGTTGATCCAGACTCTGTATCATCTGATAATTAGTTCCTCTTCAGATCACATCTTTGACTTCCAACAAAAATAACTTCTTCGGCTCTTCTGACTCACAACAGTTCACTTCAACTGCTTTCAGTGTTTTAACTATCTCACATTTTCAACAGCGAACACAAAGTGTATAGCTTAGCGTTAGCTTAGCATTAGCTGCTGTTAAACGTTTTCCTGTTTCCTGTAGGGGGGGCCGTTTCCTGCCCACTGCCTGCGCTACAACAGCAACATCTCCTTTCCATACTCTGCCTTCCCTGCTGCCACAGCCAATCACCTGCAGGTAACCCTCTAACCTCATTGGAGCCTCTCAACCAATCACAGAGCTGCTGCTTGGAAACACTGACATGTTATAGAGTTATATGTACGAGTTGTTGGTTTCTGTAATAATGTTTAAATATGTTTGAATGTTTGCACCAACAACCTTGTTACCTGCTGTAAATCTCTTTCTGATTCTGATTGGTTCCTGCAGTGCCGCCAAACATTGTGGGTAGTATATGAGTCCCTGCAGGAGGCGGACCTAATGTTTGAAGATTATGATTTACCTGTCGGAGAGGGCGGAGTCACCTGGGACGACCAGACACTCACCAGGTTCAGACACCTGCAGAACCGCCTGCTGGAGGGCGGAGCCTGTGTGAG
>NW_027595528.1:50000-57500 GCF_031162955.1 Sander vitreus | reverse complement strand
TCGGCAGACAATTAAACTAAAATAGAAAGAAGGTAATCAGTGAGTCACTGCACAGCTGAGTCAGCATGTTTACTGTCTGTGTGTCTGTGTGTATGTGTCAGTACCTGTCGGTTATAAAACTGTTTTAAACGGGTTTTTTTTAAATGCTATAAAATTGAATATGAAACACCCAAAATTCAATAAAAGTAATCATTAATTTTGGGTTCCATACAACATACACGCATACATTCAAGTTATTTTTGCGGGCAATTTGGTTGAAGGAAACTGATTTGTGATATAACAAACATTGAAGAGGTTTTGATTTGAAGGCTCCAGCGTGTCAGTCTGAGATTTGGGGTCTCTGTGCTCGTCCCATCCCCTGGTTTTACCAGTGCTGAGTTGGAGGTAGAAACTGACATATAGCTCATTTTAAATCTAACCTTTAAACTTATTCATTTAGAATGGCTTTTAATACGTAGTAGCGTTGTGACATTCTCCGTTTTTTTCTGCTTTTATGTATTCTTCTGATTTTACTGTAAGTTATTTTATGTAAAGCACTCCTGCTGGTTGCTGTAAAGTTCTGTATGAATACATGTTGATTGATTTAAACATGTTATTAGACACATTATTGAAGTCTCTTGACTCTGCAGAGTCAGCAGAGCTGTTTTACTTTCCCTTTCAGACTTTAAACACTCTGAGTCACGTTCACTCTGCAGCGCCGAGTTTTAATATCTCTCTCTGACTAACCAGGAATACCTCCCAGATAAATCACAGCTTCACCTGTTCATCATCCCGCTGTGACTCGACGTGGAGATTAAATACCAGTCAGAAAACTGTCGAGGAAAAACAAACATCATGTAATAAATAATCAGATAATCATGAGTCACATTAAAGAGACGGCTATGAATCATTTAAAGCGGCAATCTGTAATTTAATTCAATGTGACTCAGGATGTGTGAGTGAGTGAGTGAGTGAGTGAGTGAGTGGGTGAGTGTTGACAGGACGCTGTGGGCCGTCCTGATCTTCTCACTGATTGATTGGTTAGATTGGGAAGTTGAATGTGAGAAACATTTGGAGGTAAAGAAGGTGTTTAATCTGATCTTCTGCTGACAGAAACAGCTTAAAGCTTTAATCATTTCATCAACAACCGACTGTTTTAATTCAGAGAAAGCAGAAAGTGATCTGACAGGTTTACTAACGGTCCCAATCCTAGGGCGTTACCCCATCATGCACCAGTTGTCTGCTTTGAGTTCAGATTTATTAAAAGTCTTTGACGGGGATCTTTGTGTTTGTGTATCATTAAACATGGAGGAAAAGGATAAGTTAACCGGTCTGGAGGCAGGCCTGGGAGCACATCAAGATGCCCCAGTCACTGCTGGGTAACGTGGCTGAAAGGGAGGTTTGGGGGTTACTGCTGGAGCTGCTGCCTCCGAGACCTGATCCTGGAGAAGAGGGGGAAGACGAATGGACAAACAATGGTTTATAAAATGATGAAAGAACCAAAGAGACTTTATGGACTTAGTTTTATTATCAGTCAAAACAAAGAAACAGACTGTACAGAGCTGAGCTTCTTACTAACACTAACAACTGCAGCACCATTTAACTCAGAGTGAGTGTTAACATTAATAACGAACACATCTGTTCGGTTTTCTGCTTTCCTTTATAATGTTTTGTAACCTTGTGATGATTATGTGCTATCTCGGCTCCGTCTCATATTATTCAGAGAATACTCCTCTCCTCCTCAGAGTGAGGGCTACTCCTCGGTGTGTGGAGCTACTCCTCAGAGTCCGGGGCTACTCCTCGGTTTGTGGGCTACTCTTCAGAGTGTGCGGCTCCTCGTCAGAGTGTGGGCTACTCCTCGGTGTGTGGAGCTACTCCTCAGAGGGTGCGCTACTCCTCAGAGTGTGGGCTACTCCGCAGAGTGTGGACTACACCTCGGTGTGTGGTGCTACTCCTCAGAGTGTGGACTACTCCTCGGTGTGTGGTGCTACTCCTCAGAGTGTGGGCTACTCCGCAGAGTGTGGAGCTACTCCTCGGTGGGTGAGACTACTCCTGAGAGTGTGGGGCTCCTCGTCAGAGTGTGGGCTACTCCTCAGAATGTGGGCTACTCCTCGGTGTGTGGGCTACTCCTCGGAGTGTGGGGCTACTCCTCGGTGTGTGGAGCTACTCCTCCGTGTGTGGAGCTACTCCTCAGAGTGTGGGGCTACTCCTCAGAGTTTGGGCTACTCCTTAAAGTGTGGGGCTACTCCTCAGATTGAGGGCTACTCCTCAGAGTGTGGAGCTACTCCTCAGAGTGTTATCTACTCCTCGGTTTGTGGGCTACTCCCCGATGTGTGGGGGCTACTCCTCGGAGTGTGGGGCTACTCCTCAGAGTGTGGGGCTACTCCTCAGAGTGTGGTCTTCTCCCCTGTGTGTGGGCTACTCCTCAGAGTGTGGGGCTACTCCTCGGTGGGTGAGGCTACTCCTCAGAGTGTGGGGCTACTCTTCAGAGTGTGGGGCTACTCCTCAGAGTTTGGGCTACTCCTTAAAGTGTGGGGCTACTCCTCAGAGTGTTGTCTACTCCTCGGTTTGTGGGCTACTCCTCGGTTTGTGGGCTACTCCTCAGTGTGTGGGGCCACTCCTCAGAGTGTGGGCTACTCCTCAGAGTGTGGGGCTACTCCTCAGAATGTGGGCCACTCTTCAGAGTGTGGGGCAACTCATTGGTGTGTGGAACTACTCCTCGGTGGGCGAGGCTACTCCTCAGAGTGTGGGCTTCTCCTCAGAGTGTGGGCTACTCCTCGGTGTGTGGGGCTACTCCTCAGAGTGTGGGCTACTCCGCAGAGTGTGGACTACTCCTCGGTGTGGGCTACTCCTCAGAGTGTGGGGCTACGCTTCAGAGTGTGGGGCTACTCCTCGGTCTGGGCTACTCCTCAGAGTGTGGGCTACTCCTCGGTGGGCGAGGCTACTCCTCAGAGTGTGGAGCTACTCATCAGAGTGTAGTGCTACTGCTCGGTGGGTGAGGCTACTCTTCAGAGTGTGCGGCTCCTCGTCAGAGTGTGGGCTACTCCTCGGTGTGTGGAGCTACTCCTCAGAGGGTGCGGCTACACCTCGGTGTGTGGAGCTACTCCTCAGAGTGTGGGGCTACTCCTCGGTGTGTGGTGCTACTCCTCAGAGTGTGGGCTACTCCGCAGAGTGTGGACTACTCCTCGGTGTGTGGAGCTACTCCTCGGTGGGTGAGACTACTCCTGAGAGTGTGGGGCTCCTCGTCAGAGTGTGGGCTACTCCTCAGAATGTGGGCTACTCCTCGGTGTGTGGGCTACTCCTCGGTGTGTGGGCTACTCCTCTGTGTGTGGGCTACTCCTCGGAGTGTGGGGCTACTCCTCGGTGTGTGGAGCTACTCCTCCGTGTGTGGAGCTACTCCTCAGAGTGTGGGGCTACTCCTCAGAGTTTGGGCTACTCCTTAAAGTGTGGGGCTACTCCTCAGATTGAGGGCTACTCCTCAGAGTGTGGAGCTACTCCTCAGAGTGTTATCTACTCCTCGGTTTGTGGGCTACTCCCGGGTGTGTGGGGGCTACTCCTCGGAGTGTGGGGCTACTCCTCAGATTGAGGGCTACTCCTCAGAGTGTGGAGCTACTCCTCAGAGTGTTGTCTACTCCTCGGTTTGTGGGCTACTCCCCGATGTGTGGGGGCTACTCCTCGGAGTGTGGGGCTACTCCTCAGAGTGTGGGGCTACTCCTCAGAGTGTGGTCTTCTCCCCTGTGTGTGGGCTACTCCTCAGAGTTCGGGGCTACTCCTCGGTGGGTGAGGCTACTCCTCAGAGTGGGGGCTACTCTTCAGAGTGTGGGGCTACTCCTCAGAGTTTGGGCTACTCCTTAAAGTGTGGGGCTACTCCTCAGAGTGTTGTCTACTCCTCGGTTTGTGGGCTACTCCCCGGTGTGTGGGGCTACTCCTCAGAGTGTGGGGCCACTCCTCAGAGTGTGGGCTACTCCTCAGAGTGTGGGGCTACTCCTCAGAATGTGGGCTTCTCCTCTGTGTGTGGGCTACTCCTCAGTGTGGGCTACTCCTCAGAGTGTGGGCTACTCCTCGTTGTGTGGAGCTACTCCTCCGTGTGTGGAGCTACTCCTCAGAATGTGGGCTACTCCTCAGAGTATGGGCTACTCCTCGGTGTGTGGTGCTACTCCTAAGAGTGCGGGGCTACTCCTCGGTGGGCGAGGCTACTCCTCAGATTGTGGGCTACTCCTCAGAGTTTGGGCTACTCCTCAGAGTGTGGGCTTCTCCTCAGAGTGTGGGCTACTCCTCGGTGTGTGGGGTTACTCCTCAGAGTGTGGGGCTACTCCTCAGAGTGTGGTCTTCTCCCCTATGTGTGGGCTACTCCTTAGAGTGTGGGCTACTCCTTGGTGGGCGAGGCTACTCCTCAGAGTGTGGGGCTACTCCTCGGTGGGTGAGGCTACTCTTCAGAGTGTGGGGCTACTCCTCGGTCTGTGGGCTACTCCTCAGAGTGTGGGGCTACTCCTCAGAGTGTGGGATTACTCCTCAGAGTTTGGGCTACTCCTTAAAGTATGGGGCTACTCCTCAGAGTGTTGTCTACTCCTCGGTTTGTGGGCTACTCCACGGTGTGTGGGGCTACTCCTCAGAGTGTGGGGCCACTCCTCAGAGTGTGGGCTACTCCTCGGTGTGTGGGGCTACTCCTCAGAGTGTGGGGCTACTCCTCAGAGTGTGGGCTTCTCCTCTGTGTGTGGGCTACTCCTTGGTGTGGGCTACTCCTCAGAGTGTGGGGCTACTCCTCGGTGTGTGGAGCTACTCCTCCGTGTGTGGAGCTACTCCTCAGAGTGTGGGCTACTCCTCAGAGTATGGGCTACTCCTCGGTGTGTGGTGCTACTCCTAAGAGTGCGTGGCTACTCCTCGGTGGGCGAGGCTACTCCTCAGAGTGTGGGGCTACTCCTCAGAGTTTGGGCTACTCCTTAAAGTGTGGGGCTACTCCTCAGATTGTGGGGCTACTTCTCAGAGTGTGGGCTACTCCTCGGTGTGTGGGGCTACTCCTCAGAGTGTGGGCTTCTCCTCAGAGTGTGGGGTTACTCCTCGGTGTGTGGAGCTACTCCTCCGTGTGTGGAGCTACTCCTCAGAGTATGGGCTACTCCTCAGAGTATGGGCTACTCCTCGGTGTGTGGTGCTACTCCTAAGAGTGCGGGGCTACTCCTCAGATTGTGGGCTACTCCTCAGAGTGTGGGGCTACTCCTCAGAGTGTGGGCTTCTCCTCAGAGTGTGGGCTACTCCTCAGAGTGTGGGCTTCTCCTCAGAGTGTGGGCTACTCCTCGGTGTGTGGGGCTACTCCTCAGAGTGTGGGGCTACTCCTCAGAGTGTGGGGCTACTCCTCAGAGTGTGGTCTTCTCCCTGTGTGTGGCTACTCCTTGGTGGGCGAGGCTACTCCTCAGAGTGTGGGGCTACTCCTCGGTGGGTGAGGCTACTCCTCAGAGTGTGGGGCTACTCTTCAGAGTGTGGGGCTACTCCTCGGTCTGGGCTACTCCTCAGAGTGTGGGGCTACTCCTCAGAGTGTGGGGCTACTCCTCAGAGTTTGGGCTACTCCTTAAAGTGTGGGGCTACTCCTCAGAGTGTTGTCTACTCCTCGGTTTGTGGGCTACTCCCCGGTGTGTGGGGCTACTCCTCAGAGTGTGGGCTACTTCTCGGTGTGTGGGGCTACTCCTCAGAGTGTGGGGCTACTCCTCAGAGTGTGGACTTCTCCTCTGTGTGTGGGCTACTCCTCGGTGTGGGCTACTCCTCAGAGTGTGGGGCTACTCCTCGGTGTGTGGAGCGACTCCTCCGTGTGTGGAGCGACTCCTCAGAGTGTGGGCTACTCCTCGGTGTGTGGTGCTACTCCTAAGAGTGCGGGGCTACTCCTCGGTGGGCGAGGCTACTCCTCAGAGTGTGGGGCTACTCCTCAGAGTTTGGGCTACTCCTTAAAGTGTGGGGCTACTCCTCAGATTGTGGAGTACTCCTCAGAGTGTGGGGCTACTCCTCAGATTGTTGTCTACTCCTCGGTTTGTGGTCTACTCCTCGGTGTGTGGGGCTACTCCTCAGACTGTGGGGCTACTCCTTAGAGTGTGGGCTTCTCCTCTGTGTGTGGGCTACTCCTCGGTGTGGGCTACTCTTCAGAGTGTGGGGCTACTCCTCAGAGTGTGGGGCTACTCCTCAGAGTGTGGAGCTACTCCTCCATGTGTGGTGCTACTCCTCAGAGTGTGGGGCTACTCCTCAGAGTGTGGGCTTCTCCTCTGTGTGTGGGCTACTCCTCGGTGTGGGCTACTCTTCAGAGTGTGGGGCTACTCTTCAGAGTGTGGGGCTACTCCTCAGTGGGCGAGGCTACTCCTCAGAGTGTGGGGCTACTCCTCGGTGGGTGAGGCTACTTCTCAGAGTTTGGGGCTACTCTTCAGAGTGTGGGGCTACTCTTCGGTGGGTGAGGCTACTCCTCGGTGGGCAGGGCTTCCTGCAGAGCTTCCTGTTGGTCGGGGTCGACGTACTCCTCGTTGAATGTGACAGAGTCAGCTCCCAGTTTGAACCTGTGGATGGCCAGCAAACACTGCAGCACCTAAGGATAGAGGATTAAACTTTATTTACACCGTTATACTGCACACAGAGAGGATTAAAATGTATTAACACAGTTTTACTGCACAGGATTTGCAGGACATGTAGAGGATTCAAATGTTAAAGTATATTACATGTTCTGTCAGGTGATGTAGGCCAGGTTTACGTACCCAGGTGAAGAAGGAGAAGAAGGAGAAGACGATGGTGGCTCTGGCAGCATCAGCTCCTTCATTCAGAGGGTTTTCTTCTTCTTTAGAAACCTGCCACTGATTGGCCAGAAAACAGAAACCCACGAACCAGAACAGAGACCAGAGTGCTGCAGAGAACACAGGTTAAACATGGTTATTAATCACATAAACAGAGACCAGAGAGCTGCAGAGAACACAGGATCCTTGTATGTGTCTTACGGGCCGGCTACATTGCATGAGTAACGTATGCGGAACGGATGCTCCAATGCTGCACTTCACTACGTGGTGTAGATGGTTAAAAGATACAGTCCGCGGCACAGACGCTCCAAATGGTGCAGGATGAAGCTCCTGAATCACTTGTGTCTGCAGTCAGCATGGTAGTCCCTGTCTTGGTCTTAAGCCTCATTCATACAGGATTAGTATTACCTGGTGACTTCAAGTTATCTGTAAAAATTATGGAGGTTGTCTGTGTTGATCTTAATTCCGTGTGAATCGGCCATGTCTGTGATTTGGCGGGGTCGTATATAAAAGGTTTTTGTTTCCTTTTTATCCCTCTCGTGAAGATGTGTGTGGGATGACGAGGGGCTTTGGACGTCGTCATTCTTGACCGACCTAGTCTGGACCACTGTCCGACCGGAAATCTTTGTTGACGCTGGGGCAGCAGGGATTATAGGGGAAGTGCCTCTGGTAACCTCTACCGGGCCTGGCCCAAATACATACGGAACCCTGACCCGAGTGCAGTGCGGCGGCCTCGCCCTGGCTGTCCTCCTCAGCCTCT
>NW_027595528.1:40000-45000 GCF_031162955.1 Sander vitreus | reverse complement strand
AAAACAGCGGTTATTGGGCTAACAATACCAATAATAGCAAAGATGTATCCAGCTTCTCTGCTGTGATCACGAAAGATGATTCCCATTGAAATACATTAGTTTAAAAAATGTGCTGATACACACACACACACACACACACACACACACACACACACACACACACACACACACACACACACACACACACACACACACACACACACACACACACACACACACACACACACACACACACACACACACACACACACACACACACACACACACACTAAGGCTACGTTCAGACTGCAGGCAAAAGTGGCCCAAATCCGGCAACCCATCCAAGCCGTCTTGAAACGCGGACCAAGGAGTTTAACGTGTGTGCCAGTCAGAGGGTCGCCCCGTGGCACAATGAAAGTGAGGGCCGGTGGTGCGCCCCACCCTGAGGGACCAGGATCCCACCTCAGCCAGCGTGCGCCAGCCCTCACTTTCATTGCGCCACGGGGTGACCCTCTGACTGGGCGAAGCCAGAGGAAACTGTGGTGGAGACCTGTAGCGGTCCTGACGTGAAAATCGGTCGTCCGGTCACACAAAAAATCTGAATTAGGCATTAAGACTTGCGATGTGAACGTAGCCTAAGATACAGAAACAGCTTTTAGAAGATGACATCATCAGACTCACCCAGCAGGTGACCCTCAGCACGGTCTGAGGCTGTCTGAAGAACGCCAGCGGGTCGAACGCCTCCCCCGCCTTCCCCGCCCCGTACGCCTGGAAACCCTCCATCCAGACCACTTCCTGACCCAGAACACACTCGGTCTGGAAGATTTGACTCAGACAAGTTCCAAGTTGCTCTCAGTTGAAAAGCAGGTACATTTCAGTTCATTTATCTGACTCTGTGATCCAAATTTCCAATACGTGATTCAACATGAAGCTACAAACTCAGAACAGCAACAACCACAGAGAAGTTCATCAGCTTCAAATAAGACAAACTATGAAGAGACACATGCTACTAACTCCACCGTCCCTTTAAACCAGTGAGAGGTTCTGTTCTCTGTCTGCTCCATTCTTCTTCTTCTTCTTCTTCTTCTTCTTCTTCTTCTTTTTCTTCTTCTTGTCTGTGGTTCTAAACGGTAATCTGCTGTAATCCTCTTCATCCCTGCTGAGAGGCTCCACCAATCACAGGCTTTCTTTTCCTGATCTATCTTGTTAGGAGTCAGAGTAGTCCAATCACCGGGAAGGAGGCGGGGTCGCACAGCCTGAAACCGAGAGCAGGGCTGTGTCCGAAATCACTCCCTATAGTGTATATATATATATATATATATATATATATATATACGTATACAGTATAGTATATATAGATATATATATATATATATATATATATATACACTATATTGTATATATATACATATACAGTATAGTATATATACAGATATATATACACTATACTGTATGTATGTATATGAAGTGAGTTTGCCATTTTTGTAGTGCTGTCTGAATGTGTAGTGAGACATTTTATTACCTATATAGTGGACTCAAAGTCTCCCACATGTATCGTTGAAAGCAGTGGACATCGAGCCCTATATCCCATCATGCATTGCGCTGAAGGAAAACCCAAACAGACAGAAGGGTGGAGAGAAAGCATAACGTGGAGGTGTTAGGTGATAATAAGTAGAAATAATAACAGCTGTTGATAAGATCACAGACAGTTGTAAACCAGATTTAAAAACTAGAAATAGGATACATTTTTGGTGAATATTTGTGATAAAAACATGAAGGGTCATCGTCTGAGTCACAATGTTTTTATTCCATCTTTGGGTTTATTTCTGATGGTGAACATGTTCATAACACATCAGATCCAAGAGAAACTTTATTGGGACAAAGCACTTTAACTGCCAACAGCAAACAGAGACACAGCATGGTATCAGACTGCATTCTGGGAATTAAGTAATGATGGGGGGCACCACGTGGGACAAGTGAAGATGATTGGCTCAGAGAGAGAGAGAGATACTGTCTGTGATTGGAGGGATTTTATGAAGCTAACAGGCTAATCAGGAAGCTAACAGGCTAAGTTAGCCTGGGTTAAGGTTGGAGAAAGGCCCAGGATGTGTTTAGTCTAGCTTAGCACAAAGACTGGAAGCAGAAGGAAACTACTACTTCAGGTGTGTCTATTTTCTCTTTCAATGTGGTTAGACTAGCAGTTTCCCTCTGTTTCCAGTCTTTGTGCTAAGCTAGGCTAACTTAGCAGTATCTGTACAGGAAACAGAGGGATGGAACTGATAATGTGACTCTGGAGAAAACAGAGGACTGTCTCAGTGTTTCTTCATAGGTCATCTAAACGTTTCCTGGGAAACAACATGTTTCCTCTTTACGATGAGCAGCCAACTCTGAGCTAGGGTTAGGGCTGCACCATGTTTAGTTTAGGGTTAGGGCTGCACCATGTTTAGTTTAGGGTTAGGGCTGCACCATGTTTAGTTTCATCGTCTACATTGCGATGTATGATAGTCACATCGCAGGACGTGAGATGTTAACACTCCAACTTTTCCGCTGCTTGGTAGAAAAGTAAACCTTCACCGTTCTCCTTTTACATGATTGTTAGCAGCCGATCCATCCTCTTTAAGACAGGTGGCCATGGAAACGTTTGGATGTGATGTAACGTTAGTCCGACGGGGTTTGTTATGGGAAGTGAGGCTCTCCGTGTGTACAAAAGTACGTAACACAGTGAAGCACATGCTTCTCCATAGGTAGTGAACCTACAGTAGTCCATGTTTATGTTCACTGCAAACACAAACTAAATCACCTGATTAATGCAACGTTATCACAGTATCTCCTGTCTGATATAACATATTCACACTGATTTAAGCGTTCTTGGATACACAGAGTTTGTTGCTAGTGCGTGACATGCAGGCTCTGCATGCACAGCCGCCAATCACAATCAATGGTGATCAATTAAAAAAAGCCGGCCCCGCTAGTCGACCACAACCTGAGGAAGCAACATGTATAAATTATTAATATCATTGACTTTAGCCTGGATTAATAGTATTATATGAACTCCCCAACAAAAAGCAGAACAATCATTGCAATGTCAGTTTTTTCCAATATGGTGCAGCCCTCTCTGGTTTGGTGAGCGTGTCATAGATGTTAGCCAATCAGAAGGGAAGTGTCTGTAAACTTGTGGTGAAAAAAAGACACAACAGGTGTTTAACACATCTCTGTTCCAGTTTAAATTAACGGTTTGTAACGTTTAGTTTCAACTACACAGAACTGGTTCTTCCCACGACTGACCGGCATTGTGATAGGCTGTGGGCACGCTGTGCTGTGATTGGCTGTGGATGGGCTGTGATTGGCTGACTGTAACTTAGTAAAATCTCTCCAATCGTGCGTGTGAGGTCAGATGAAGGTCATGAGGAAAAAGACAAAATTATCTTTTTTCTTTCTTCCATCAGGCAGTTTCCTTGGTAATGGGGGGGAGGGGGGGCTCTGCAGGCTCGGGGCCATCCAATCACAGGCCTTGTTTGGTGAGGGAGGCGGACACCTGACAGGAAGAAGAGGCGGTTCATTAAATGACACTATGTTCCCGAGCACCAGCGTCTGAGACACTGAAGGAACAAAATCTTTAAAATATGAAGGTTTGAGTATAAAGAGGGGAGAGGGAGATCTGGGTTCAATTCCCACTGTGATACATCAACCAATGTGTCCCTGAGCAAGACACTTAACCCCTAGTTGCTCCAGAGGTGTGTGGCCTCTGACATATATAGCAATTGTAAGTCGCTTTGGATAAAAGCGTCAGCTAAATGACATGTAATGTGATGTAAAAGTCGAATAATGTTTAGATCCTGTTTGAATTGAGCCATGATTTACATATCTGATGTTTGTCAGTTTAAAAGATAAGTCATCAAGTGAAGAAAGTCTCAGTTTGTCGTAGTACTTCTTAATTTAGTGTGAAACTACATCTCTCTTCTCACACAATATATGTCACCTCGCTGGCACCAAGGTTATTATAGTCACACAGTTTGTTTTCGTTAACGATTATAACCTTGGCTGGCACACACTACATTAGTTTAGCTTAGCCCCTTCTTATCTCTATGTGGTATCTACGTAGATATGCATCTATGGGTAGAAAAATTAAGCATAAAAAAATGCATCAAAAGTGTAAAAAAAGTCGAAAGCGTAAAAAAACGTAGATGAAATACGCAGAAAGCGGCAAAAAAATGGAGAGCGTCGAAAAAAGCGTAAAAACATACACACATACATACAAACACATCACGTCTGATTCCGATTTAATAAAATGTTATCAGACCCATATATCAGCTCCTACACAGTCTCCAGTTGTTTTAATTATGACAGAGTAGCTCTCAAAATATAGGGACGTGTCGAGAATTAGCTTTGGCTAAAAACACTATGATACATACATCAGATGACTGTTGAAGTTTATCTGTTTTTTTTATCTGTTCCTATCTAAATAAACCTTTAAAAAAAGAAATAAAAATGCTCTACATGCAATCTGTTCCTGATTTTAATTAACAACAGACTGTAGATGATCTGTAATCTGAACAGATTTAGTCTCTCTGACTTCTAAACGTAACTATCAGCCACACAACGTGTTCTGTACAGAATGAGCCTTTAAATCAGACAAATAGCAGTTAAAGTCGATCTTGTGAGGTTACCGTTGTCCACGTATGACGTCAGAGCAAGTCGGGATCAAGTTGGACACAAATCTAACCGGCATGCATTGGGCGATGATCGCTGGTGATTGATTCTGTGCAGACCTGGCTCATCTCGAACGAGCCTAATGCCTCACCTGGTCGGCCAGCGTGTGGAGGGGTGGGGCTTCAGCAGCGTTTAGGCCTCCGGGGGAGAAGGTTTCGCTGGAGGGTGCAGAGTCAGGCTGGACAATGATGTCAGCCCCGTGGTCCGTCCGAGCTTTGGCGCTCTCTCTGAAGCTTAGTTTCTGACTCTCAATCTGTCAACACAAACACAATCTAACTTATTAAACTACATTATTGGTAACATGTATCATT
>NW_027595528.1:10000-35000 GCF_031162955.1 Sander vitreus | reverse complement strand
TGATATATTATGTTATGGATGAAGTGATGCGTTTGTGTTGGCGGGCGGCAGACAGAAGCTGAGGTCAATGGTCAGGGAGACTGGGGAAGTGTGTTTCCATGACAACCAAACAAGAAGTGTCCAGTCTGTGTCACCTTCACTACGAGAGAGGAAAACATGTGAAATGTTCCTGAAACCTCCTGAAACCTCCTGAAACCTCCTGAAAGATGACACAGAGGAGGAAGAAGGCGTAAACTAAAGAGGAGGAGCAGGGGAGGAAAGGGGGGAGTAAAAGAAAGCGGGAGCGGCAGCAGGACGACAGACCTTTCTGCAGAGGAGGAGCGCTTGTTTTTCCAGCCGGGGTAGCCAGAGGAGCGCTTGGTTCTGCAGAGGAGGAGAGGGGAGCAGCAGGGACGTCCCCGTCTCCAGAGGGAACTAACCCATAGACAGCGACGCTTCTGGAGCTTTTACCAACGTTTTCTTCAGCGCTTTTGTGGCGTTCTTCGGCTGTTTCCTTTTGCTCCTCTTCATCAGGAGGTGAGACGGAGGAACTGACCCTCTTCTCCTCCTCCATCTCTCCATCTCCTCCTGGCAGCTGATCCTCCTCTTCCTTCACTACTTTCTCCTCCGTCACCTCCTCTTCCTGTTTTTCTCCTCTACCTTCCTCCTCTCCGTCAGGAGGAGTGAGGGAGGGGCAGCGAGTCCCTCTCTCCTCCGTCACTACGCCTCCATCTGGGAGTTTATCCAGAAAAGTGACTGGGGGGAGGGGAGGTGTGCAGACAAACACAAAGAACAAAAAGAAACTCAACACTGACACATGATTGGATGACGGATGATTGAGAGACTCTGAGACAGTTTAGGGACCGCACGGGACAGACATATTCATACAGTGGACTCAGAGACTCTGAGACAGTTTAGGGACCGCACGGGACAGACATATTCATACAGTGGACTCAGAGACTCTGAGACAGTTTAGGGACCGCACGGGACAGACATATTCATACAGTGGACTCAGAGACTCTGAGACAGTTTAGGGACCACACGGGACAGACATATTCATACAGTGGACTCAGAGACTCTGAGACAGTTTAGGGACCACACGGGACAGACATATTCATACAGTGGACTTAGAGACTCTGAGACAGTTTAGGGACCGTGTGGGTGTGTCTGTGAAGAGGAGACTCAGAGAACTACAGCTGCAACTTTCTTATGTTCCTACCTCCCAGCATGCACTGCTCTCCTCCGAGGGGGGCCGAGTGTCCGTCCATCATCCTGCAGAGAGGAAGAAGAAGAGAGGAAGAGGAGAGAGAGAGGAGAGAGAAAGAGGAGAGAGAGAGAGGAGAGAGAGAGAGAGGAGAGGAAGAGAGGATGAAGAGAGAGAGAGAAGAGTAAGAGGAGAGAGAGAGAGGAAGAGGAGTCAGTGAGCATGCTCAGTAGAGAGTAGATCCTCCATGATGATGATGCAGCAACAAACAATAAAGTCACTTTCTGTTTCAATCTGCTGACTCATGCTGTCAATCACCAGCTCTGCTCTGACACTTTGATCTGAAGCTATCAGGCTATCAGGCTAACAGGCTATCAGGCTAACAGGCGGTCACAGAGTGGAGTAACACGGCGTCAGTGTCTGCCGTTCATCCTCCTCCATCCTGCAGACAGAGGAACAGCAGAGACACATGGAGCAGAGAAAGACAGGTGGAGGCAGACAGATGTAGACAGACAGACAGGCAGGAGAGAGACAGACAGATGGACAGACACACACACACACACACACACACACACACACACACACACAGACAGACAGGCAGACAGACACACAGACAGACAGACAGACAGACACACAGACCGACAGACAGACAGACAGACACACACAGACAGACAGGCAGACAGGCGGCTCAGTGTCTTACCTTCTGTCTCTTTTCCTCTGCTCCTCTCTGCTGCTGCTGCTCATCCACTGCCGCCGCCCTCTGCTGCTGATGCATGCTGGGAGACGAGGCTGCTGTTGCCACGGTAACCCGAGGATACACACACGCACACACACACACGCACACACACACACACACACACACACACACACACACACACACACACACACACACACACACACAGACACACACACACACACACACACACACACACACACACACACACACACACACACACACACACACGCACACACACACACACACACACACAACACACAGGGGATGTTTTAGCAGCTTCAATATTCTCTAAAATGTTTCCCAAAGCCCAAGATTACGTCCTCTAATGTCTTGTTCTGTCCACAACTCAAAGAGTTCCCTGTCCCAGAGGAGAGAAGACACTAGAACATATTCATATTTAACATATTTAACAAGCTGACATCACACAAGTTTACCTGTTTTATCATAAAAAAATTACTCAAACTGATTCATGGATTATCAGAATAGTTGGAGAGGAATTTAATAGATAGTACATCTGGTCTTTAGCTAACCCTGTACTGACCCGACGCTGGCCCTTTAAATTCAGATTTACAGATCGACAGTTACACTTAAATATATATTTATGTTTACCTGTCATCTCATTGAAAGTGCAAATATTAAAGTAGGAAAACATGTCATTGCATATCATCTCCGTCAGACAGAAACCTGATGTTGTTGATAATTTAATAATCCATAAATAATTTCTGTTGGTCCCCCTTTCCGTCTGTCTGTGGAGCTTACACACACATAAACAGTGATGAGGCCATTTCCTCTGGCATTGTTCTGGACACACAAGGTTTTCCCCGACAGCCACAACAATAAAGATAAAATCCTGCATTTATTCATGTTTGGGTTGCAAATAATATACAATATATAATCACCAAACAATCTGTTATGTCAGATTTAGTTTTAGTGTCCAGAGAGATTCTATATTTCTATGAATGGAGCCTGTATGTTAAAGCTCTTAGAAGTTCAGACTTTAGAACTGCAGTCTAACGTCCTCTGTTGCCTGAACACATCATCATCTCTGAATCTGTCACAGCGCCCCCCCCCCCACCAGTGTCTGTGCTGCGTTCAGAGACATGTTCAGAGTGACAGAACGACCCTCGGTGTCTGTGCTGTGTTCAGGGACATGTTCAGAGTGTCAGAGCGCCCTCCGGTGTCTTTGCTGCATTCAGAGACATGTTCAGAGTGACAGAACGACCCTCTGTGTCTGTGCTGTGTTCAGGGACATGTTCAGAGTGACAGAGCGCCCCCCGGTGTCTTTGCTGCATTCAGGGACATGTTCAGAGTGTCAGAGCGCTCCCCGGTGTCTTTGCTGCATTCAAGGACATGTTCAGAGTGTCAAAGTGCCCCCCGATGTCTCTGCTGCGTTGCCACGTCTGCGGTGGGGCTCTGTCAGAGGGTGGGGCTCTATCAGAGGGTGAGGCTCTGTCAGAGGGTGGGGCTCTGTCAGAGGGTGGGGCTCTATCAGAGGGTGGGACTCTATCAGAGGGTGGGGCTCTGTCAGAGGGTGGGGCTCTGTCAGAGAACGGAGGTCTGTTTGATGCTGTGGAAGGAGACTCTGCTCGCTGAGGTCGGCAGCGACGAGGCGCGGACCGCCCGGCTGCGGAGGGAGTGACGGTCCTGCCAACGAATCCAACGCTTCCTGACCGCAGAGCGCACCTGAGGTCAGACAGACAGGTCAGAGAGACAGCCAGACAGACAGAAAGACAGACAGACAGACAGACAGGTAAATAGTCTGTGTATATTAAAGTATATTTGTGGAACACTACGAGGCAGCTTACAGCACATTTCAGCAAGAAGACAATTCAAAGTGCTTTAAAAACATCCGTAAAGAGAATATAAAACAGCTCATTTAGAATAAAAGTTACAGAGCAGTGGGAGAAAAGCCTTCAGCAGTGATTTGTTGCAGTGGCCCTGCAACAAATCAAAGCCCCTGGGAGTTTGTTTAAGATATGTTGAGCATACAAACTGAACACTGCTTCACCACAATCTGTCCCAGACATCCTGAGAGTCTGGAGGGTTCAGAAGATCACAGCACATCAGAAATAAACTCCACAGGGATTTACAAACTAACTATCAGGAAGAAACCAGAATGCTCAGCAGAAGAATAAATTACCTCACTGTTGAGAAAACAGTAGAAGATGGAGACAAAGAAACCCTGCAGAGACAGACGGAGGAACAGTGTTAGCTGCTAACATGCTAATGTCAAAGAAACCCTGCAGAGACAGACAAAGGGACAGTGTTAGCTGCTAACATGCTAATGTCAAAGAAACCCTGCAGAGACAGACGGAGGGACAGTGTTAGCTGCTAACATACTAATGTCAAAGAAACCCTGCAGAGACAAACGGAGGGACAGTGTTAGGTGCTAACATGCTAATGTATGGCAGCTCAGGCTACATCTACTCTGCTACGTTTTTGTTTGAAATGGAATATCTTAAGGTTACGACCGTAACCACGGTTCTCTGATAGCATGAGTGAGGTATCTCACATATGGGTACGCCTCCCTGCGTATCCCTCAGAAGCACTTTCTCACTACACCAGCCATGATTGGCTGGCCACATCTGATGCAAAACGCACAAAGGGCGGTCCTCTATATAATCCACAGCACGTGCGTCTTACCATCATTCAAGGTAGCAACCTCTTCTCGCTCCACGCAAGAAAGGTGGTCCAGTGAGATACCTCACTCATGCTATCAGAGAACCGGGGTTACGGTCGTAACCTAAAGTTCTCTTTCAAGCATTCATTCGACAAGCCAACCTCAGTGATACGTGACCTTTCCAATCATACTAACGCATTCTGCGTCCCCGATAACTCCACACTCAAAACTGTGTGATCCAGGCGAGGCGCAGTAACGTTGAGTCTGTAAAACCTCATGAACGTTGTTGGGTACGACCAGCAAGCGGCTGCACACACCTCCTTTATCAACACCCCTTCAAATAAGGCCCACGATGTGGCATTTCCCCTTGTTGAATGTGCACGTAGACCAACAGGAGATTCACGCCACCTAGACGAATAGGCCAAGGTGATTAGGCAATCCAGTGTGATAAACGTTGCTTTGTGATAGGCTTACCCTTGTGAGGTCCAGACCACAAAACAAGCAGCTGAGCCGCTTTCCTGAATGACAGTGTCATAGCCAGGTATGCTCTCAGAGCGCGCACAGGACACAATATATGCAGCCGCCCCTGTTCCTCTGATGCGAACGGTGGTGGATAGAAAGCACTAAGCTCCAAGGGAAGGCTTAGTGAATCCATGACCTTAGGAATGTATGCTGGGTTCAGGCGTAATGAGACTTTAGAATCCCCAGGGCCGAACTGTATACACGATGGATGCACTGATAAGGCAATAAGGCATTTTCGCACCCACCTCCAATAAGGGCTCGAACGGTGGTCCCGATAAAGCTTCCAACCCCAGTGGCAAATCCCATCCGGGAGACAATGATTTTGACACTGGGCGTAAGCGCCGTGCTCCGCGCATGAAACGGAAGACCAGGGGATGCTGTCCCACCGTCTTACCGTTTAAACCCATATGACATGCATATATAGCAGCCAGATATACTTTAATCATGAAGAACGCTTTTCCCTTATCCAGGAGAGTTTACAGGAACGTCAACACAATCCCTACGGAGCACCGAAAGGACACTTCCCCAGTAGACGTGCACCAGTCTTCAAACACACGCCACTTCGCTTCATACAAAGTACGCGTGGATGGAGCTCTTGCACTTTGAATAGTCATTATAATATTTTCAGGTAGACCACAAGATGTCAAGTTCAGCCCCTCATGGACCAAGCGCAGAGGGCCAGGCGCTCTGGGTGGGGGTGAACGATTTCCTCAGTAGGTCCCTGCGCGATGGTAGCGGCCACGGCTGTGCGCAAAGCATTTGCGTTATCTCTGCTAACCAGTGTTTTTGAGGCCAATTTGGGGCCACCAGAATGACCATGAAACTCTCGTCCCTCACCCTGGCTAGGGTGGGGGGTATCAGAGCTAATGGGGGAAATGCGTAAAGAAGGGCATGCGGCCATGTGTGTGCCAGCGCATCCACTCCCAGAGGGGCTTCCGCATCGTTCAGAGAGAAATATAGGGGACATTGTGTGTTTTCTCTGGAGGCAAACAGGTCTACTAACGAGCGCCCGTAGCGTGACCAGATCTGTTTCACTATCTCCGGATGGAGTTTCCACTCCCCTTAGCGAGGGTGACCCTGAGATAACAAATCCGCCCCCTGATTCATCACTCCGGGCACATGCGTTGCCGTGAGAAAAAGAAGGTTGGCATTGCTCCAAATTATCAGTTTGTGTGCTAGCCTGTGTAGTTGTGGGGAGCGTAAGCCCCCTTGCTTGTTGATGTAAGCCACTACAGTCATATTGTCCACTCTGACCAAGACATGAGTATTTTCCACATATGGCAGAAAATGTCTCAGGGCCAGAAAAACTGCCATAAGCTCGAGGACATTGATATGAGCTGAGCGTAGGTTTACATTCCATTGGCCATTCACAGATCTCCCTTCATGGGTGCCACCCCATCCCCACAGAGACGCGTCTGTGGTAATCACCTTCCTGGAGCATACTGTGCCCAGTGGCACCCCCTGCGTCAGGAATTGTGGCCGTTTCCATGGACACAGCGTCATCGTGCAGTCCGCTGATATAAAGATATGGCGGCGTGAGTGAACTCGAGGGTCTAAACCGAGGTTCTTTACCCAGCGTTGAAATCCCCTCATATATAGCCTGCCTAGAGGAAGAGTGACCAGTGCTGATGCCATCAGACCCAGAAGTCTGTGGCAATCCCGTAATGTCACATATTTCCACCTGCGAAACAGAGCGAGACGTGCGTGCATCGCCTCTGTTCTGTCTGAAGATATGCGAGCCCTCATTGTGACCGAGTCTAGGGACAGCCCGATAAAATGTATTGATTGTGTGTACACTTTTCTTTAAGTTGAACTTGAACCCCAGCAATGACAGATGTGTCATTAGGTGTTCGGTATGTGCCGCTGCGTCCTGCTGCGAGCCCGCAGCCAGGAGGCAGTCGTCCAAGTACGTTGCCAGACGGATTCCGGTCATCCTGAGTGGCCCCATTGCTGCCTCCGTGCATTTGATAAAAACACGAGGGCTGAGTGACAGGCCGAAGGGTAGAACTAATTACTTGTACACCACCCCTCTGTAGGCAAATCTGAGATATTTCCTGTGAGGGGCGTAAATCCGCAGATGGAAATACACATCGACTAGGTCCGGGCTGGTGAACCAATCCCCTGGGCGCACAAACCTCAGCAGTGCTGCGTGTGTCAGCATTTGAAACCTGTATTGTCTTAGATGTCTGTTTAACGCTCTTAGATCTAATATAGGCCTCACCCCCCCCTTTTTTTGGGGATGATGAAGTACCTCGAGTAGAAGCCGCTTTGGCTCTGGGCCAGAGGTACTACCTGAATTGCTCCTTTCTCTAGTAGAGAACTGATCTCTGCATCGAGAGCCGCTCCCCCACCGCCTGTGAATGTATTATTTTTGAGAAAAGGGGGGCAGAATGTTCGAACTGGAATCTGTACCCTTTTTCGATAGTTTTGAGCACCCAGTTTGATTCCACGAACGCCCGCCAGTGGTGCACCCGCTCTGCGAGTGAGCCCACCGAGGGATTCGGTGATCAGCATTGCTGCGCCACAGCAGCCGCGAGTACGTGTACAGCCCGCCCCGCTACGGGGCTCATGAGGCTGTTTATGTTTTTCATGTTTTGCAACACATAATCTTTTGCCCTCTCCGGGGACCATCACCTTATCGTGGTGGAGAGGTTTGTGTGTCCCTATGAACCTGAGGGCTGTGTTGTCTGGAGCTTTGTGCTCCTGGTAGGGTCTCCCAAGGCAAAGTGGTCTCAGGTGAGGGGCCAGACAAAGAATGGTTCAAAAACCCTATGAGTGACCGAGGTAGAGATGGAGTGACCCTGCCCGGAGGAAGCCCGGGGCCCCCGTCTGGAGCCAGGCCCAGATGGAGGGCTCGTCAGCGAGCGTCTGGTGGCCGGGTTTGCCACGGAGCCCGGTTGGGCACAGCCCGAAAAAGCTACGTGGCACCTATCTCTCCATCCCATGGGCCCACCACCTGTGGGAGGAACCGCTGGGGTCGGGTGCGCTGCCATATGGGTGGCAGTGAAGGTCAGGGGCCTCGACGGACCAGACCTGGGCAGCAGACGCTGGCTCTGGGGACGTGGAATGTCAGCTCTCTGTGGGGGAGGTGGAGCGCTACCAGTTAGATCTGGTGGGGCTTACCTCTACGCACAGTCTCGGTTCTGGAACCATACTCCTGGATAGGGGTTGGACTCTTTTCTTCTCCGGAGTTGCACAAGGTGTGAGGCGCCGGGCGGGTGTGGGGATACTCACAAGCCCCCGGCTGAGCGCCGCTACGTTGGAGTTTAACCTGGTGGACGAGAGGGTCGCCTCCCTATGCCTGCGGGTTGTGGGGAGGAAAACTCTGACTGTTGTTTGTGCATATGCACCAAACAAGAGTTCGGAGTATTCGGCCTTCTTGGAGACCTTGAGTGGAGTCCTGCATGGGGCTCCAGTCGGGGACTCCATAGTTCTGCTGGGGGACTTCAACGCGCACGTGGGCAATGATGGAGACACATGGAAAGGCGTGATTGGGAGGAACGGCCTCCCTGATCTAAACCAGAGTGGTTGTTTGTTGTTGGACTTCTGTGCTAGTCATGGATTGTCTATAATGAACACCATGTTCGAACATAGGGATGCTCATGAGTGTACTTGGTACCAGTCAATGATCGTTTTATAATCGTTTCATCTGATCTGAGGCCATATGTTTTGGACACTCGGGTGAAGAGAGGGGCGGAGCTGTCAACCGATCACATCTGGTGGTGAGTTGGGTCAAGGGGTGGGGGAAGACTCTGGACAGACCTGGTAAGCCCAAACGGGTAGTGCGGGTAAATTGGGAACGTCTGGAGGAGGCCCCTGTCCGACAGACTTTCAACTCACACCTCCGGCGGAGCTTTTCGTGCATCCCTGTGGAGGCTGGGGGCATTGAACCCGAGTGGACAATGTTCAAAGTTTCCATTGCTGAAGCTGCGGTGAGGAGCTGTGGTCTTTGGGTCTTAGGTGCCTCAAGGGGCGGTAACCCACGAACACCGTGGTGGACACCGGTGGTCAGGGAAGCCGTCCGACTGAAGAAGGAGTCTTTCCGGGATATGTAATCCCAGAGGACTCCGGAGGCAGTTGCAATGTACCAAAGGGCCCGAAAGGCTGTAGCATCTACCGTGAAAGAGGCAAAGCAGCGGGTGTGGGAGAAGTTCGGAGAAGACATGGAGAAGGACTTTCGGTCGGCACCAAGGTGCTTCTGGAAAACCGTTCGCCACCTCAGGAGGGGGAAGCGGGGAAGCTGTGTACAGTAAGGATGGGACGCTGTTGACCTCAACTGAGGAGGTAATAGGGCGGTGGAAGGAGCACTTTGAGGAACTCCTAAATCCGACTAATACGCCCTCTATGGTAGAGGCAGAGCTGGAGGATGATGGGGGATTGTCGTCAATTTCCCTGGTGGAGGTTGCTGAGGTAGTTAAACAACTCCACAGTGGCAAAGCCACAGGGAATTGATGAGATCTGTCCAGAAATGCTTAAGGCTTTGGGTGTGGAGGGGTTGTCTTGGTTGACACGCCTCTTCAACATTGCGTGGAAGTCTGGGACGGTGCCTAAGGAGTGGCAGACCGGGGTGGTGGTTCCACTTTTTAAAAAGGGGGACCAGAGGGTGTGTGCCAATTACAGGGGTATCACACTTCTCAGCCTCCCCGGTAAAGTCTACTCCAAGGTGCTGGAAAGGAGGATTTGGTCGATAGTCGAACCTCAGGTTGAAGAGGAACAATGCGGATTCCGTCCTGGTCGTGGAACAACGGACCAGATCTTTACTCTCGCAAGGATCCTGGAGGGAGCCTGGGAGTATGCCCAACCGGTCTACATGTGTTTTGTGGATCTGGAGAAGGCATATGACCGGGTGCCCCGGGAGATACTGTGGGAGGTGCTGCGGGAGTACGGGGTGAGGGGGTCCCTTCTCAGGGCCATCCAATCTCTGTACGACCAAAGCGAGAGCTGTGTCCGGGTTCTCGGCAGTAAGTCGGACTCGTTTCAGGTGAGAGTTGGCCTCCGCCAGGGCTGCGCTTTGTCACCAATCCTGTTTGTAGTATTTATGGACAGGATATCGAGGCGTAGTCGGGGTGGAGAGGGGTTGCAGTTCAGTGGGCTGGGGATCTCATCTCTGCATTTTGCAGATGATGTGGTCCTGATGGCATCAGCCGAGTGTGAAGCGGCTGGGATGAGGATCAGCACCTCTAAATCGGAGGCCATGGTTCTCAGCAGGAAACCGATGGAGTGCCTTCTCCAGGTAGGGAATGAGTCCTTACCCCAAGTGAAGGAGTTCAAGTACCTTGGGGTCTTGTTCGCGAGTGAGGGGACAATGGAGCGGGAGATTGGTCGAAGAATCGGCACAGCGGGTGCGGTATTACATTCAATTTACCGCACCGTTGTGACGAAAAGAGAGCTGAGCCAGAAGGCAAAGCTCTCAATCTACCGGTCAGTTTTTGTTCCTACCCTCACCTATGGTCATGAAGGCTGGGTCATGACCGAAAGAACAAGATCCAGGGTACAAGCGGCCAAAATGGGTTTCCTCAGGAGGGTAGCTGGCGTCTCCCTCAGAGATAGGGTGAGAAGCTCAGTTATCCGTGAGGAGCTCGGAGTAGAGCCGCTGCTCCTTCGTGTCGAAAGGAGCCAGTTGAGGTGGTTCGGGCATCTGGTAAGGATGCCCCCTGGGCGCCTCCCTAGGGAGGTGTTCCAGGCACGTCCAGCTGGGAGGAGGCCCCGGGGAAGACCCAGGACTAGGTGGAGGGATTATATCTCTAACCTGGCCTGGGAACGCCTCGGGATCCCCCAGTCGGAGCTTGTTAATGTGGCCCGGGAAAGGGAAGTTTGGGGTCCCCTGCTGGAGCTGCTACCCCCGCGACCCGACCCCGGATAAGCGGACGAAGATGGATGGATGGATGGATGGATAATCTTTTGCATGTAGTGCCCTCGGCTCTTGGTCTGGATGCACTGATGGGCACAATTTTATTGTTTTTCGGGCATGGATGAATAAAAACCATCTGTCTTCGACTGAAAGCTAAGAGCAGATGGTGCTATGAGAGCTTTCTGGCTGGGGTGGAGGTGGTGAGCAACCAGCGGTTCCACAGGTGGCAGCTTGGATAGCCCAGACTCATCCATGGCTACGCAGTCCAGCGTAGCTCCCGCCTGAACCGGGGTCTTTGACGAAAAGTGCTTCGGCCAGGTGCGGGTAGCTTCCTCTAGACACTTGGGGAAAAGGGGGAGCAGTTGCCTCTCCGCACTCTTCACCTTTGGCAGGCGCTTGCCTTCATACCAGGAACCGGTCTTCTCAGGCGGAGCACTGGGCCATGCAATCCCCAGCTTTTCGACAGCATGTTTGCACACCTCGTGAAGGCTCGTGCCAATAGCCGGGGAACCCCCATCGCCTCTCGCATCCTCGGTGCTTTGGCGATATGGGATCTTGGACATCGCTGACCCTGAGGCCGGCAGGAACAGATCATCTTCGTTGTTGTACGAGAGGATGTTGTGAGCTCGACTCTATGGACAGTTAGCATAGACCCTGGCAGTATCAATGATGTTCGCTTCTGAGCGAGAAGAGGTAATTGAATGACGGTAAGACGCACGGGCTGTGGATTATATAGAGGACCGCCCCTTGTGTGTCTCGCGTCAGATGTGGCCAGCCAATCATGGCTGGCATAGTGTGAAAGTGCTTCTGAGGGATACGCGGGGAGGCGTACCCATATGTGATATACTGAACGAATGCTTGAAAGTGAATTTCTGCTACATTTCCCCCTCTCATTCCCCCTGCTCTGGCGTTTCCCCCTCTCATTCTCCCTGCTCTGGCATTTCCCCCTCTCATTCCCCCTACTCTGGCGTTTCCGAGCCCCTAAACCGGAAACATTTGGAAACACTTCTGACCCGCTGCCTCCTGTTTATGTCCAGTATACCAGAATTTTGATCAGATATGAGGTTTGGGCGTGTTAGTTTAAACGTAGCGGTAAGAAGACAGCAGATGGACCTGGAAGGACTCGAGGATGGAGTTGAAGTAGATGAAGATGATCTGAGCGAGCTCGTCTTCTCCTCCAGGATTCACAAAGAACAGCATGTAGGTGATCCCTAACAGGGGCAGCAGCACCAGTGTGGCCTTCACTGCCTTCCTGCAGGAACACAGAAACACAGAGGAAGATAACCTGTGTGTCTCCCACCTGTCCTGTGTGTCTCCTACATACCTGCCACCATTTGGTTTTCAAAATCCGGGAGATTTGTATGGGGGCATGGCGGCGCAACCGGGGAGGGGGGGTGTACTGTAAGTGTATTATTTACATTGCAATATAACTGAAAACATAACTTAATTTATTAATATCAGGGAACATCCCTGCCACACTCGCAGTGAAGTCGTCACAAAACACAAAAGGAAAATTTTTCTGTGCTACCAACATTGTCATCTTGAGTTCAGCTTGCATCACGTTTTCTGCCTCTGTCCTTTCGTGATGAAATATGAAATTGCTTGTGTGCCCTTATGTGCCTCTTCTGTGCGATGGTGCCGCTGTGTTTTAATGTGCTGGGTAATGTCATTTTTCCCGCCATGCGCTACATTAAAATCAATGCAACCTTAGGTAAGATGCATGTAAATTGTTGCGCCCAACACTGTTGAAATTTACAGCTATATTTCCATTTCTTTGCGGGAACACCACCATTCTTGCCATTTTTATCGGCTCGCTTTCGGGTCTAAACTTTCCGCGAAGCTTGCGAGAAATCAACTGCGCAACTGGGTTATAGGTTGCCAGGGTGAGAGTTATAGGTTGCCAGGTTGAGGGTTATAGGTTGCCAGGTTGAGAGTTACAGGTTGCCAGGTTGAGTGTTATAGGTTGCCAGGTTGAGGTGACAAACGTGTTGAAAATTGTATATGTATATATATATATATATAATCAACATTAGACCAATATATTGGTCCGATTAATTTCAATTCAATTTCAATTCAATTTTATTTATAGTGTCAAATCATAACAGGAATTATCTCAGGACACTTTACAGATAGAGTAGCTCTAGACCACACTCTATAATTTACAAAGACCCAACAATTCCAGTGATTCCCCCAAGACCATGCATGAATGCGTAAGTGCGACAGTGGCGAGGAAAAACTCCCTTTTAGGAAGAAACCTCGGACAGACCCAGGCTCTTGGTAGGCGGTGTCTGACGGTGCCGGTTGGGGGTATGATGAACAATGGCAATAATAGTCACAATAAAGATATCGTAATAGTTATAATAGTTCATGGTGTCGTAGAGCACAGCAGGGCGTAACAGGGCGTGGCCGGGCGTTGGCCGGACATAGCAAGTCGAAGCCGGGCATTGCAGTGCATAGCAGGGTGTAATAGGGCACAGCAGGGCGTAGGGCATGACCACGGCAACAGCTGCCACCATGATGTAGGTGCCATCATGATCATGATCCACGATGATGATGCTGAGCGGAAAAAGAACATAAGGACTCCGGGGAATAAGCTCCCCGGAGCTATGTTAGTAACAAGCATTTCTGTGACACGAATACACACAGATGGAAAGAGAGAGGAGAGAGAAGCTTAGTGTGTCAAAGGAGGTACCCCGGTAGTCTATAACTATAACCACATAACTAAGAGCTACAGAGAAGGGGAGATAAGGAGGCTGTGTTCCGTGATTGTGGCTACACACCTTCCCCCGCCGGTCTAGGCTAACGCTGCGACTCATTACTCCCTAAGTATATGTAAGCTTTCTATGAAGAGAAGCCGAGATAGGGAGGCGGTGCGTCATGACTGTGGCTACACATCTTCCCTCGCCGGTCTAGGCGAACGCTGCAACTCCTCACTTCCTAACTATAAGCTTTATCGAAGAGGAGAGTTTTAAGTTTACTCTTAAAGGTCTGCCTCCCGAACCCAGACTGGGAGCTGGTTCCACAAGAGAGGAGCCTGATAGCTAAATGCCCTTGCTCCCGTTCTACTTTTAGAGACTCTAGGAACCACAAGTAACTCTGCATTCTGGGAGCGCAGTGCTCTAGTGGGACAACTAGGTACTATGAGCTCTTCAAGATATGATGGTGCTTGACCATTTAGAGCTTTGTAGGTCAGGAGAAGTATTTTAAATTCAATCCTGGATTTTACAGGAAGCCAATGCAGAGAAGCCAACACAGGAGAAATATGATCTCCCCTCTTCGTTCTTGTCGGAACATGTGCTGCAGCATTCTGGATCAGCTGGAGAGTCCTAAGAGTTTTATTTGAGCATCCTGATAATAGGGAATTACAATAGTCCAGCCTGGAAGTAACAAATGCATGGACTAGTTTTTCAGCATCGTTTTGAGACAGGATGTTCCTAATTTTGGCAATGTTACGAAGATGGAAAAAGGCTGTTCTAGAGGTTTGCTTGAAGTGGGCGTTAAAGGATATATCCTGATCAAAAATAACTCCTAGATTTCTGACAGTAGTGCTGGAGGCCAGGGCAATGCCATCTAGAGTAATTATATCTTGGGATAATGATGTTCGGAGGTGTTTGGGGACCAGCACAATAACTTCAGTTTTGTTTGAATTTAACATCAGAAAATTGTAGGTCATCCATGATTTGACAGCTCTAATGCATACTTGAAGTTTAGCTAACTGACTGGTTTCGTCTGGCTTGATTGATAAGTATAATTGGGTGTCATCCGCATAACAGTGAAAGTTAATTGAGTGTTTCCTAATATTATTGCCTAGAGGAAGCATATATAAGGAGAATAGAACTGGTCCAAGCACCGAGCCTTGAGGAACGCCATGGCTGACTTTAGAGTACTTGGAGTATTTATTGTTGATATTGACAAATTGAGATCAATCAGAGAAGTAGGACTTAAACCAGCTTAGTGCGATTCCTTTAATGCCAACTAAATGTTCCAGTCTCTGTCACTGGATGGTATGGTCAATAGTGTTGAATGCAGCACTAAGATCTAATAAGACAAGTATGCAGACAAGTCCTTTGTCAGCAGCAGTTAGAAGGTCATTTTCACCAGTGCTGTCTCTGTGCTATGATGCTTTCTAAATCCTGACTGAAAGTCCTCAAATAAACTATTGCTGTGTAGAAAGTCACATAACTGATTAGCGACTACTTTCTCAAGGATCTTGGAGAGAAAGGGAAGGTTAGATATAGGTCTATAGTTGGCTAAGACCTCGGGATCGAGGGTGGGTTTTTTCAGAAGAGGTTTTATCACAGCTACTTTAAATGACTGCAGTACATAACCTGTTAATATAGACATATTGATCATATCTAGTAATGAAGTGTTAACCACGGGTAACGCTTCTTTAAGTAGCCTCGTTGGGATGGGGTCTAATAGACAGGTAGATGGCTTTGCTGAAGAGACCTTTAACATTAATTGTTGAAAGTCTATAGGAAAAAAGCAGTTTAAGTATATGACAGGTCCTGTCGTTCTTTCTAGCACTCCTGCATTCAAAGGTGAACCATTAGAAGTTAAGGGCAAAAGGTGATGAATTTTATCTCTAATTGTTATAATTTTATCATTAAAGAAACTCATGACGTCACTACTAAGAGCTAGAGGAATAGATGGCTCAGTAGAGCTGTGGCTGTCAGTCAGCCTGGCTACAGTGCTGAAAAGAAACCTTGGGTTGTTCTTATTTTCTTCTATCAATGATGAGTAATAGTCTGATCTGGCATTTCTGAGGGCCTTCCTATATGTTTTCAGACTGTCTTGCCAAACTAAACGAGATTCTTCCAGTTTGGAGGAACGCCATTCGTGAGATTTGTTTTAATGCGAGTTTGGGAGTTATACCAAGGTGCTAGTTTCCTTTGCTTCATCATCTTCTTTTTGAGGGGAGCAACAGAGTCTAAAGTCGTCCGTAGGCAGGCCATAGCAGCGTCTACAAAATGATCAATTTGGGAGGGACTAAAGTTAACATAAAGGTCCTCTGTTATATTAAAGCATGACATTGAGTTAAAGGCTGTTGGAATATTTTCCTTAAATTTAGCTATAACACTGTCAGATAGGCATCTAGTGTAGAAGGTTTTATCTAATTTCGTATAGTCGGGTATTAAGAGTTCGAAAGTTATTAAGAAGTGGTCTGATAATAAAGGATTTTGCGGGAATACTATTACATCTTCAATTTTGATGCCATATGACAGCACAAGGTCGAGTGTGTGGTTAAAACAGTGAGTGGCCTTATGCACACTCTGACTGAAGCCAATTGAATCTAGTAGTGAGTTGAAGGCAGTACTAAGGCTATTGCTGTCAACGTCCACATGAATATTAAAATCATCTACAATAATTATTTTATCTGATTTTAGGACTACACATGACAAAAACTCTGAGAATTCAGATAAAAATTCAGAATACGGGCCTGGCGCTCGGTAAACAACAACAAATATAATTGGCTGTAATGTTTTCCATGTTGGATGTTGAAGATTAAGAACAAGACTTTCAAACGAGTTATAATTTAGTTTAGGTTTAGGATTAATTAACAGGCTTGAATCAAATATGGCTGCAACCCCCCCCTCCTCGGCCTGAGCCTCTAGGAATTTGAGTATTAATATGACTGGGAGGAGTGGCTTCATTTAGACTAACATATTCTTCATGGCCCAGCCATGTTTCAGTAAGACAGAATAGATCAATTTGATTATCTGATATCAAATTGTTTACTAATATTGCTTTAGACGACAGATCTAATATTTAATAGTCCACATTTGATTCTCCTATTCTGTTCTATCGTTGCAGTGGTTGTTTTAATTCCATTTAGGTTGTTAAGTATAGCACCTCGTTGGTTTACGTTTGATTTTACCGATCTCAGTTGGGGGACAGACACCGTAGTTATGGGATTATGAATGGGTGGCTGCTCCAAAGGAAGCACAGAGGAGCGTGGAGCGCTGTACCTGTGATTACTGATATTACTGATTCTTACTGGAATGATATAGCTGGTCTGTGGGTTAGCAGAGTTATTTGTAAAGGAGTGAGAGCTTATGGGAGAGTGAGACTGGGAAGTGCGCTTGTGCGTGTGTTTACGGGGTGCAGACAGTCAATCTAAGGTCTGGGTCTGCACCCAAGTCTTGGTCTGCACGGCGTGCCGCAGATTCTCACATAGCATCTGGCTGCCGCGTCTATTGGGATGAATCCCGTCCCTGCTGAACAGGGAGCCACGTTCCCAAAACAGATTAAAATTGTCTTGTGGATGCTGCATGTATGCTGGAGCCAGGCGTTGAGGATGAGTAGTCTGCTAAAAAGGCATACTCCGCGACCTCAAGATGGAAGTGGGCCCGAAATAAAAATCAACTTCCCAGTGCTTTTTAAAGCTTCAATTAGAGTACCAAAGTCTTTCTTTGTGCGTTCACTCTGCTGATAGGACATGTCATTATGTCCACAGTGGACCACGATGTGTTTAATAGAGGTCTGGAGTGAGGTCAGGTCAGGTCCACAGCTTTAGCCAGGATGTCTGCAACTTTGGCTCCAGGAAAGCAGTGAGTGACAGCATTAAAAAACCATATATCCCGGGTGATGGAGTCACCAATAATTATTGTGGTTGGGGGGAAGAGCGTACGAGGAGTGGGGGGGCGTGTCTTCTCTCCCTCTACACTCTCACACTGCTTTACCTTCCGGTTCCGGTTGAAAGGTTAGTGCCCATTAAAAACGGGAGTGTTGGCAGGTATGGTCTCCTACCTGTCCCGTGTGTCTCCTACCTGTCCCGTGTGTCTCCCACCTGTCCCTTGTCCCTCCTACCTGTCCTGTGTCTCCTACCTGTCCCGTGTGTCTCCTACCTGTCCCGTGTGTCCCATGTGTCTCCTACCTGTCCTGTGTGTCGCCTACCTGTCCCGTGTGTCTCCTACCTGTCCTGTGTGTCCCATGTGTCTCGTACCTGTCCTGTGTGTCCTGTGTGTCTCTTATCTGTCTTGTGTGTCTCCTACCTGTCCTGTGTCCTATGTGTCTCCTACCTGTCCCATGTGTCCCATGTGTGTCCTGTGTGTAATGTGTGTCTCGTGTGTAATTTGTGTAATGTGTCTCGTGTGTCTCCTACCTATCCCGTGTGTCCTGTGTGTGTCCCGTGTTTCTTACCTGTCCCATGTGTCCTGTGTCTCTCGTGTGTCCAGGTTGACTTGTGTATCCCGTGTGTCCCTTGTGTGTCCCTTGTGTGTCCCTTGTGTCTTGTGTGTCCCGTGTGTCTTGTGTCTCTTGTGTGTCCCGTGTGTGTCCCATGTGTGTCCTGTGTGTGTCCTGTGTGTGTCTTACCCGTCCCATGTGTGTCCCGTGTGTGTCTTACCCGTCCCGTGTGCGTCCCATGTGTTCCTACCTGTACTGGATGGTCTCTGAGGTTGTGGACGCTCTTAGTTTGGTCATGAGGATCCGAACGATGTTGAACAGGAAGACAAAGTTGATCTGCATAGAACAGATGGAGGAGAGCAACAGTAGTTGGGTTGTACTAAAATAGTTCCCTATTTAGTGTGTTGGCCATTTTGTAGTGGTGTTTGAATTCTCAGAAGTTAATTTCATTCACTAAATAGTCCATCAGCTGATGGGACACTCTTCTCCCACAATGCAATGTACACTGGAAATGGAGTAAGACTCATCTTTCCATCTCTACAGCTCTATTTGAGGCTTTGACCTGTTCACACCCAGCGTTTAAGGTGGACTGGATGTGACCATGTGAGATAGATGGTTTCACTATGGATTTAAGGTGGACTTACAGTGTTCAAACCCTAAATATATTTGACTTCGACTTTCTAATGCAATAAGCGATGTACAATCCAAAGCAAAATTCCTCGTATGTGTCCTCATACCTGGCAAATAAAGCTGATTCTGATTCTGATTTCTCTAATAGTTGACTTTTTCTCCAAGAAAAATCTTACTTCAGTATATAAAGTAATTTAGTGATAGTTGTCTGAACGTCTGGATTTTTTCGTAAACTTTTTGACATGTAGTCAGAAGATATTCTGACTTTTTCCTAAATCATTGTGACTTTTTCCTCGTACCAGCAGGACGAGGATCATAGGGCCTTGGTAGATGTAGTCGGTGTAAACTCCCGCCTTCTTTCCAAACCAGCACCTGTCAATCAAAACACAACCATTAATCAGATCCCCTCAATCAATTGTATAGCAGTTTTCATATAAAAGTCATGTAACACAAAGTGCTTCATATTATATAAATAGACACAGTAATGCAAGATAACCCCCCTCCACACACACTCTGAGAGAAACCCAGAGAAGTCACATCTAACATAGTCTATATCCATGACGTTCCACTTCAGGGATAGTTCCGGTGCCGCTGGATGTCCGTCCCCTTCCTCTGTCTCTGTGTTGGCGTTCTAACCTCTGATGGATTTGTGAGGACTATGGTTAACTGCTCCTCAGATCTCTGCAGGGTAAATCCAGACAGCTAGCTAGACTATCTGTCCAATCTGAGCTTTCTGTTAACAGCGGCTCCGTCCGGAGCTTAGTACCGCCCAAGATGATTGTGATTGGTTTAAAGAAATGCCAATAAACCAGAGCACGTTTTTCTCCCATCCAGGAATGCTGTGTGGACTGGCCAGACTGTCCTCTGCAGCTCTGTGGAGGGAGGTCTGGCAAAGTGAGACTATACTAACACACACTACGTTAGAAAGTCAGTCAGCAGCGTCACACTCACTTCTCGTTGTCGTAGTAAAGCTTCCCGAAAGCCCAAGCCACGATGATCGGAAAGGGAATACCTGTAGACAGACAGACAGGTTAGACAGAGAGACAGACAGGTTAGACAGAGAGACAGGCAGACAGACAGACAGATAGAGACACAGACAGACAGACAGACAGACAGACATACAGAGAGACAGACAGGTGAATCATTAGACAGGTAAATGTGTGGACAGGTGAATCAGGTGATCTGACCCCAGCCGATGCAGATGAACATCCACTTCCTGAGTTTGTCGGTGGAGTAGGTGAGGACGACGGCGGTGTGCAGATAACAGCCTTCCCCAAACATCCAGAAGAAGTTTGTCACATGGAAATAATTATATGCCGCTGTCACCAGCCGGCACCACACCTGGAGAGAGAATACATGGGTTAGTTAACGATTTATTAACCTTAACACCTGGAGAGAGGGGAGACAGGAGAGAGGAGACAGGAGAGAGGGCAGCGCAACTCCTTCAGGTAGCCAGGGTGACAAATGCAGGAAGACGCAGGGAGAGAGGAAAGAGAGAAAGAGAGACAGACAGAGTTGCAGCTATTAACACCAATGTCTGACATTCCACCAGCCACGCCATGGCGTTCCTCTCCGCTCCGGAGGGCTATTTTCATGTGGGCCATTCAAGGTCAAGGTCAACGTCACTTTATTGTTTGTACAGCCAGACACACAACAATACAGCAAAACATGAAATACTTGCAGTATCTAAAACACAGTAGTAAATAAATACATGAAAACAGTTCTGGCAAATTGTTTAAAATGGAAATGGAAGTCGGGATAAAAGAGTTTCTGTGTGATGGTTGAGGTCGGCTGGCTGGGAGTTTTCTGTTTTGTTTACTATTTTCTATTTCTGTTGTCAGTTTCTCGGTTGGTTCTGCCTTCTCTGTGTATTTCTGTTGGCCCTGCCTCTCTCTGTGCCTCCTGTGTTCTCCCCCCCCCCGTCCCGCTGCTGCTGCTGCCAGCTGATTGAGCGCACCTGGTTACCATCCCAACATCACCTTCTCCCGCCGCGCACACCTGCCTTCCATCTGCAATCAAGTTCAGTATTTCAACCCCGGCTTAACAGACCATCTCCGCTTGATTATTGCTCCAGTCATACTGGTGAAACTCCCTGCAAGCTATCCCTTGAGACCCTTGTTTTTCCTGTCTTTGAGATACTGTTACTTACTTTTTCCTGTGTCTGTTTCCTTGCAGTTACCATCTCATTCCTGTCGTCTCCAGTCAGCTGGCTTCACCACTCGGTCCCCCTCCCATGGCACTCTGCTTCAACCTCCGCTTCCAGCCACCCACTCCTCGGCTCCTCTGCTCTCCAGCTCCAGTGTCTCCCCCTCGGCTTTTCGGCCCCGGCTTCCCCACGCTTCCCTGAGTGCACGGGTCCTCTATGCCTCCGCCATCCTACTCCCAGCTCCTGAGCCCTCACCATCCTACCTGCCTTCCCCATCCTACTCCCAGGCCCTCACTGTCCTCTCTGCCCTCGCCATCCTATCCCTGCTCCGAGTCCCTCACCATCCTACCTGCCTGTTTTCCCTGTCCCTGGCATCCACCTCCCCTCTCCCTTTTCCTTTGATCCAAATAAACCTTTTGCCTTGAGGCTAGCGTTTGAGTCCGTTCTGTTCACTCATCCCATTCTGAGTCTATTGGACCTGCATCTGGGCATGGAATACCTACAGCCTGAGGGAAGTAGCTTAAACTGGCAGGACAAGGGGTGACTAGGGTCAATAGCAATGGACTGGGCCTTCTTTGCCACTCTGTCGGAGTAGATGTAGGAGAGAGTGGGGAAGTTGGTGCCTGCAATTTTGCTACATGTCCTGACGGTACTCTTTCGCTGTTTTTTATGGACAGAGAACCAAACCAGCAGATAAACGGACTCAATAAAACATTGTCATAAAAGTGGGGTTAATGTTAAAATTCCTCAGTTTTCAGTAAAAGTACATATGCTGATGGGCTTTGGCACAGTGTGTGGTTCAAAACATAGCTTGCCATCAATTATTGTGCCAAGGTAGTTACATTCTTGTACTGTCTCAACAGATTGGCCATCAATGATAGTGGGGGGAAGATAATCATTAAAATCCTTCACTATTGGTCCGTGGTCAATCACACTTTCATTAAGAAGAGGCACAATGACAGAGTCATCTGCAAATTTAAAAACCTGTCTGCCATCATATTGTGAACGGCATTCATTTGTGTATAAAACAAAGAGGAGAGGGGAGAGCACACATCCTTGGGGGGAGCCAGTAGAAGATTAAAGATTGCCAGATAAAACACCATTCACTTTAACCCTTTGGGATCTGGAGGTTAAAAAGTCAACTAGCCAGGCTACTAGCACTGGGTTGATGTTGTGCATCTTTAAAAGTCTGTCTGCTAAAATGCAGGGTTGAATACAGTTAAAAGCTGATGAAAAATCAATAAATAGTAGTCGTACAAATTGCTTTGCCCCTTCCTGTTGGTTAAAAACGGTGTTGAGCAGGCTGCCCGTAGCATCCTCGACCCCCCTTCAATTCAATTCAATTCAATTTTATTTATAGTATCAAATCATAACAAGAGTTATCTCGAGACACTTCTTATCTCATCTTCATCACTTATCTTACAATTCTTATATCAAGAGCAAGCATAGTGCGTGTTGTGTTTTCTGTGGAGTTCTGTCATTTGTGAAGTTTTGTTATTTCTTATTTACATGTTTAATCAAATGTTTACCTTAAACCAGAGCTACAAATGCCGAAAGTAACACTGATGGAGAAACGTTTAGCAGCCCAATAGTGTAGAGCCTCTTTAAGAGGGGTGTGCTGTGAGTACATGCGACCGGTGATTACTACGTGAAAAGGAAGCACGACATTCATTTAGTCGTGTAACGACTTTCAACCCGGTGTGCAGCCACTTGGTAAGTTCTCTTAATTTCATATGTTTCCTTGTCTGCTTTTATGATGTACGCTTCATTTTGTCTGTTGTCGCCATGCTGTGTTTACGTCCGTCTATGCTCCGGTAGATCTAAGCAGTTTAGTTGACTGATAAAGATAATGCTATACTCTATAAGTTATAAGTTGACGAGGTGGCAAATCTGTGGGACATAAAAATAACATTTAGACTTATAACATTGCTGCATCATACGTGTCCATTCGTGTTTACTTTCTTTAGCTTTATGAAAGTCTGAAGTATGAATCGCGGACCGGTATTTAACGTAAGTAACGTTGTACTTCCTGGTTTACCGCGGGGCCTTTTGGGAGCTGTAGTTTCCAGCTGCTAGCAGAAATACTGCATGCATCTTGCATAGGTTTTGGTAGGACATGAATATTTGAAGTGTGAAGCGTGTACATGAAAATTATGAAATGAGTATTATTGTTTTTATAGTATATTAATAATAATATTATGTATTTGTATTTGATTATTTATGTATTGTTGCTTATTGTTATTAGGCTATTTAGGTAAAGAACTGGGGAGCTGTGCTGTTTGTAGTATGCACATGAAAATTGAAACATTGCATTTCTTATTATTTCAGGTTTATTACCTGGTTACCATTTGTGAAAAGAAAAACTCCCTTTTAGGAAGAAACCTCGGCAGACCCAGTCTCTTGGTAGGCAGTGTCTGACGGTGCTGGTTGGGGATGTGATGAACAGTGGCAATAATAGTCATAATAGAGATAATGGAACAGTGACTACAATGGTAGTCGTAGTAGTTCATGTCATAGCCATACAGTCCTGCCCTGTAAGCAAATTGTAAGGGGTCTGAGTTGTGGCTGTGTTATTACTAAAATATCCTGGTTGATAATGTTTTCAAAAGCTTTCATAATGAGGGCCACTGGTCTAAAATCATTAAGTGATTTAGGTCCTTTGGTCTGCCTGATAGGCACAGGCACAATCACTGACTCTTTCCAGAGATGAGGGACCCGCTGTGATTGAAGTGACTTATTGAATATAAAGGCGAGTATGTCAGACAGTGGCTCTGCACAGCTTTTGAGGAGGCGGCCACCAATATTGTCTGGACCAGGGTTCTTCCTTTCCTTCACCACACTAAGAATTTTGTGAACTCTGTCCTTATTAATAGTGATAGCAACATTTTGTTCTGCCCATGGTTCCCTGAATGCAGACAATTCCTTGGTGAAGTCGTAAATATTAAAGCGATTGTAGAAAATATTCAATTCATCTGCAAGCTCAGAATCTGTCTTGCCATCAAAGGAGAGGGTTTTTTATGATTGGATTGTAAGCCCATCATCGACTTCACACCGTCCCATGCAGGGCGTGACTTGCCACTACGCAAAACGGATTAACTTTGTC
Source organism: Sander vitreus (assembly GCF_031162955.1). Taxonomy (NCBI): domain Eukaryota; kingdom Metazoa; phylum Chordata; class Actinopteri; order Perciformes; family Percidae; genus Sander; species Sander vitreus. Next base: position 11,081 of record NW_027595528.1, on the reverse strand, counting down.
TTTATATTTAAGTTTAGCTAATTTGAGCTCCCTCTTAACCTGCTTCTGCAGGTCATTGTAGACTATGGCATCCCCCTGCTTAAAACTAATATTTCTCTTGTTAATGATACTTTTAACGTATTTGGACACCCATGGTTTGTTATTTGGAAAAATGTAAATGGCCTTTTTGGGAATTATTTCATTTTCACAGAAACTTATATAAGCAGAAACAGTCTCAACAAGTTCATCCAAGTTAGAACATGCTTCCTTGAATAAGTCCCAGTCTGTGCATGAGTAACAGTCCAATAGCTCCTGTGTCGATTCTTCAGACCAGACCAGAACAAAACGTCACTCAGGTTTTGTTCTCCTCAGGACAGTTTTGTAGACTGGAACCAAATAAACAACGTTATGGTCGGACATACCAAGGGGAGCTCTACTAAATGACCTGTAGGCTCTTTTAACTGTACCATAACTGAGGTCTAAACATTTCATATGTCTAGTAGGACAGGTGACATATTGGGAAAAGTTACTTAGCAACTTTCCAAGCCTACAGTGATTAAAGTCGCCCGCGTCAGGGGCGATACTTTGCAGCCTTTGCACTTTTGTTTGTACTATTACCCTTAACGCAATATCACCCTGTTCGCCCTCGGATGGATGTATACAAGTGTGACAAATATTTGTGGAAACTCTCTCGGCAAGTAATAAGGACGGAGAGAGACAGACATGAGTGCGATGTTGGGGGCGCACACAGTTTCTCTGACCGCAACTGTGTTGCACCAGCTCTTATTGACATACAAGCATACACCACCACTGAGTGATTTTCCTGTTGCTGCTGGGTCCCTGTCAAGTCGCAATGGTACTCCAAAACCAACGCTCTAAAGACAGTGGAGATAGTTGTGGACTTCAGGAAGAACCCAGCCCCACCTGCCCCCACCACCCTCTGTGGCTCCACAATTGACACTGTGGAGTCATTCCGCTTCCTGGGAACTACCATCTCCCAGGACCTCAAGTGAAGAACATCAGCTTCCTCGTGAAGAAAGCACAACAGAGGATGTACTTCCTGCGGCAGCTGAAGAAATTCAACCTGTCAAAGACAATGATG
>NW_027595528.1:0-5000 GCF_031162955.1 Sander vitreus | reverse complement strand
TTCACCATCGTCATCATGAAGTCACAACAATAACTAAAGATGCCGACTCGTCGCTTTGCAGAATGTTTTGCTGTCTATTAGTTTCTCTCAGGCAGATACGAAGATTCAGAGTGAAGTGATTTGATTTGACAGTCCCCCAAACCCGCCGAGGTTAAGGGGGGGGAACAAATCACCCATATCCTTGTGTTGATATATGTGTTGATGATATTTTATATATAATATGTATTGTATGTGTTGATGATATTTTGTATATAATGTGTATTGTCCACTGGCAACTCTTCCGCCAGCTGTTATCACTGCCTGCCTCCATGACATGTGGATGACACAAAACTACCTGAAGCTGAATAGCAGCCAGACTGAGCTGCTAGTGGTTGGCTCCAAATCAGCTCTTGCTAAGATGGAACCTTTCACCCTTTCTGTAGATGGCAGCACCATCTGTTGCTCCAACCAGGTCAAGAGCTTTGGTCTCATACTGGACAATGCACTCTCATTTAGTACGCACATAAGCAGTATGTCTCAAAGTGCCTTTTTCCATCTAAGGAACATTGCACAGCTTCGCCCAGCGCTCATCCAGCAGAGTGCAGAAGTCCTTGTCAATGCATATGTGACATCTCGCCTTGACTACTGTACTTGCATCTTGTCTGGAATCCCTAATAAGCTACTCCACCGGCTCCAACTCATTCAGAATTCTGTGGCAAGGATTATAACATGCTCCAAATCCACTGACCATGTAACACCATTCCTTATGCAACTGCACTGGCTTCCAGGTGCTTACAGAATACGTTTCAAAGTCCTGCTCCTGGCATACAAGACCCTACACTTTTTGATGCAAACGCGCATGTTTTGCATTGTTTGGGCCGATCGTTTGGGGCTAACGTTAGCTCTGGTAGCTGCAATCATGTCCGATGGCAGACAGAATTGCAAAATAAAAAGCAATCCAACAGCACATTATACAATGTAAACAAAGACACGTTTTCTTGCAGCGGCCTTTATAAAATGAGCAATGGTGAAAGTTATTAAAGTCTAGTCATGTTATGAACGGAAGTGGAAGTGACTGAAGACTATGCTCTTCTTCTTCATTTTTGGTGAATTTCTGAAGCAGAAACAGCGCCACCTATAGGCCTGGAAAATGTTGAGTCTTTTACAAATGGATCCGTTTGGACGCACATTTTTTTTACACAGTTCCAGGGAAGACGGGAAAAAAAAGATCGTTTTGGTACGTGTGGACGTGGCCTCAATTACTGACTTTAAAAACAAACTTCAAACATATCTCTTCAAGATGACTTATGGACTGACTGACTGACTGACTTTTATTTTTATTTTTATTAGATGACTATAATTTTAACGATGTTTGATGATTGTTTGTTTGTGAAGTGACCTTGGGTGTCATAAAAGTATTATCATTATTACAATTATTATTGTATGTGTTGATGATATTTTGTATATAATATGTATTGTATGTGTTGATGATAATTTGTATATATAACATATATTGTATGTGTTGATGATATTTTGTATAAAATATGTATTGTATGTGTTGATGATATTTTATATATATACAGTCATGTGAAAAAATTAGGACACCCATGCTAAAGTTGACTAAAAAGAGGAATAAAAAAATCATCTTTAGGAAATTGATCTTAATGCCTTAATTAAAAAAATGAGGAAAAATTCAACCTTTAAGGACACCAATTTTCTTTGTGAATGAATAATGTATCGTAAATAAATAAATGTTCTTCCTTAAAATACAGGGGGCATAAGTCAGTACACCCCTATGTTAAATCCCCATAGAGGCAGGCAGACTTTTATTTTGAAAGGCCAGTTCTTTCATGGATCCAGGATACTATGATCCTGATAAAGTTCGCTTGGCCGCAATGCAGTTTAGAGGTGATTTATTAAACAAGAAAACAGTGGGGGTATGATGAAGGGTATGTGATGATGTGGGGGTATGGTGGAGGGTATGTGATGATGTGGGGGGTATGATGAAGAGTATGTGATGATGTGGGGTTATGGTGGAGGGTATGTGATGATGTGGAGGTATGGTGAAGAGTATGTGATGATGTGGGGGTATGGTGAAGGGTATGTGATGATGTGGGGGTATGGTGGAGGGTATGTGATGATGTGGGGGTATGGTGAAGAGTATGTGATGATGTGGGGGTATGGTGGAGGGTATGTGATGATGTGGGGGTATGGTGAAGGGTATGTGATGATGTGGGGGTATGGTGAAGAGTATGTGATGATGTGGGGTATGGTGAAGGGTATGTGATGATGTGGGGGTATGGTGAAGGGTATGTGATGATGTGGGGGTATGGTGAAGAGTATGTGATGATGTGGGGTATGGTGAAGAGTATGTGATGATGTGGGGGTATGGTGAAGAGTATGTGATGATGTGGGGGTATGGTGAAGAGTATGTGATGATGTGGGGGTATGGTGAAGGGTATGTGATGATGTGGGGGTATGGTGAAGAGTATGTGATGATGTGGGGGTATGGTGAAGGGTATGTGATTATCTTGTTTAATAAATCACCTCTAAACTGCATTTGGGTCCAAGCCTTGCTTTTTTTCTGACAAACTGTGACATAATGTGTATTGTATGTGATGATTTTTGTATGTAATATGTATTGTTTATGTTGATGATATGTTGAATAAAAACAGTATTGTATGTGTTGATATGTTGTATATAATGTGTATTGTATGTGTTGATATTTTGTATATATAATGTATTGTATGTGTTGATGATTCTCACCATGACGATGATCTCAGTGCACTGACTGTAGTTTCCTCGAGGAGCCCAGCTGCCATTAGTCTGACACTCTCTGAACACCCGGTCTGAACACACACAGGGAGTATCATGGTTAGTATTTAACATTCATGTTTAGGGTACAATGGATTCACAACTAAGCCCAGTTCGACTTGTTTTCCCCAGATGTATTAAAAGCTTGTTACTTATGAGCCGCTCTCTACCAAAGTTAGCATTTCACAGCTGCTGGAAATCATTTATAAACACAATAAATGAAAAAGGCCCCAGAATAGGACCTTGTGGTGCCCCACATTTAAAGTCCAGTTCAGAGCAAAGATTTGTGTCGAGACAAGTGTAAACTTTAGTCTCCTTTCCAAGTCTCCGGTTTGCTTTGTTCTGAAAGCTGCCATTTTCCACAAATGAGATGAGACTGTGTATCATCTGCATAAAAACGACTCTCTGGACTTCTTTTCTAACTTCAGATTTTTCTAGACTGTTCTAACTTTTTTGTAGCTAGATATCATTTGTGACGTCTTAACATATGTATGTTAAGTATGTTAAGGCTCCAGCTCCACCGCTACGTTTTCGTTTGTTTTTAAATTTTGAGCCAAAAGTGATCTCTGTGCACCAAATTTTTTTTTAAACTAACATGCCCAAACCTCATATCTCATCATCATCCTGGTATACTGGACATCAACAGGAGGCAGCGTGGAGACTCCGCCCACTGCTGGTAGTTACCATGGTAACGTTAGTAGCTTTAAGTCTCAGAGAATGAGACGTCGTGACCAATAAGACCCAATCATGAGGACAAACTTTGGCATCAGTGTCAGTGTTGCCAAAAGTCTCCGTTTGCGGCCGTTGAGACTGCAACACAACCCTGCAGATTCCAAACCAAAACAGTGTTTCCAAATGTTGTGAATGTGGTTTAGGGGCTTGGAAACACCAGAGCAGGGGGAATGAGAGGAGAAAACACCAGAGCAGGGGGAATGAGAGGAGGAAACACCAGAGCAGGGGGAATGAGAGGAGGAAACACCAGAGCAGGGGGAATGAGAGAGGGAAACGCCAGAGCAGGGGGAATGAGAGGAGGAAACACCAGAGCAGGGGGAATGAGAGAGGGAAACGCCAGAGCAGGGGGAATGAGAGGGGGGAACGTAGCAGAAGATATTCCTTTTTAAACCAAAGTGTAGAGGGGAGATGTAACCTAAATCGTTATCTTCTATTTCCTGCTGAAATGTAGAAGACACAAAGAAAGAAAAACAATGGAAATACTTAACTGAAGTATTTAAAAACTGTCCCATATTGTAAGTGAAGAATGTGAGAAGCTTTAAGCCTCAGTGTTTCTGTGTGGACTGAACTAAAGCTGATTGATTTTGTTGATCACACTGCAGCTGCTCATGTAAGATATGTTCATTTTGTGTTAGTTAAATGTTATTTTATGTAAAAAAGTGTACGTCCTGGGACACAAGACAAATCAAAGAAAGATCCTCTTAAAATGAAAAACTTTCAACTTAAAAGGGAGAGGGTTGAAATAAAAATCAATCAACTGGGGAGTGACTTCAGAACGGATTGATGCGTCCGGTTTAGCTGATTAACTGAACGGATCAATACACACACTAAGCTAGCTCATTAGCCTGTTAGCTGAGTCAATGCTAGCCAACTGCCAACCAATTAGACGCAGCAGATCTTTTATTTATTTACTTTGGGAGACACAACGGGAAACTCAGCAGAGACAGAAGAAACAAACCAGACAAATATGGATGTAAGGGGAGAGTGTCTGTGTGTGTGTGTGTGTGTGTGTGTGTGTGTGTGTGTGTGTGTGTGTGTGTGTGTGTGTGTGTGTGTGTGTGTGTGTGTGTGTGTGTGTGTGTGTGTGTGTTAGGGAAGGTGTTGTGCAGTAGTGTGTTATTAAAACTTAATTTGCATTATCAAACATAGTAATGTTGTGGTTAAGAAGAGCCGAGACAGTTTACCTAAAGACAGACATGTTTGGAAATGGCCAATATGTCTCCTAACTTATTTAACGTTATTTATCCTGACATGGACTCCTGAGACCATCTAGTTTCAGATGATACCAACATCTTCACTATTTATCCTGACATGGACTCCTGAGACCATCTAGTTTCAGATGATACCAACATCTTCACTATTTATCCTGACATGGACTCCTGAGACCGTCTAGTTTCAGATGATACCAACATCTTCTACTATTTATCATGACATGGACTCCTGAGACCGTCTAGTTTCAGATGATACCAACATCT
>NW_027595527.1:65000-70000 GCF_031162955.1 Sander vitreus | reverse complement strand
CATTGTATTGGTCATATTAGGACCATTGTATTGACCATATTAGGACCATTGTATTAGTCATATTAGGACCATTGTATTGAGTCATATTAGGACCACATATTAGGACCATTGTATTGGTCATATCAGGACCATTGTATTGGTCATATTAGGACCATTGTATTGGTCATATTAGGACCATTGTATTAGTCATATCAGGACCATTGTATTGACCATATTAGGACCATTGTATTGACCATATTAGGACCATTGTATTGACCATATTAGGACCATTGTATTGACCATATCAGGACCACATATTAGGACCACTGTATTGGTCATATTAAGACTACTGTATTGGTCATATTAGGACCATTGTATTGACCATATTAGGACCATTGTATTGACCATATTAGGACCATTGTATTGGTCATATTAGGACCATTGTATTGGTCATATTAGGACCATTGTATTGGTCATATTAGGACCATTGTATTGGTCATATTCTCTGAGATTAAAGTCACACATTTAAACTGAGATGTTTGGGGGGAAAAAACAAATAATTTCTCATGAATTCAATATTAATTTTTCTGTAAATTTACAAACAAGAAGAGAAGACTTTAGACAACACTAGCCTGTCAAATGTACACACTACACAAAGGAGTACACAGTGTACTACATGTAGATGTGTAGTATAGTGTAGATGTGTGTGTGTGTGTGTGTGTGTGTGTTTGCGTGTGTCTGTGTGTGTGTGTGTGTGTGTGTGTGTGTGTGTGTGTGTGTGTACATTCCTCAGTGGTATCGCCACAGAAATCAGCCCTACAGACTTCCTGTTGGCGCTCAGAAACAGGAAGTCCTCCTCCCTCTGACTCCTTCCCTTCATTCTTCTTTCTGTTATCAGTCACTTCCTGTTTCTCTGCTCTCTCTCTCTCTCTCTAGCTGGGTTGGAAACCTTGGAAATTTTCAAAAAACATATTTGTGTTGTATTGCACATTGCTGCAGCTCTTCTTTTCACCCTGTGTGTTGAGCTCTCTCCCTGACAGTAGCTAGGTAAGGACTACTAGCCAGTCAGAAGCAGAGTATGAGGGCGTGTCCTGACAGTACCTAGGTAAGGACTACTAGCCAGTCAGAAGCAGAGTATGAGGGTGTGTCCTGACAGTACCTAGGTAAGGACTACTAGCCAGTCAAAAGCAGAGTATGAGGGCCCTGACAGTACCTAGGTAAGGACTACTAGCCAGTCAGAAGCAGAGTATGAGGGCGTGCCCTGACAGTAGCTAGGTAAGGACTACTAGCCAGTCAGAAGCAGAGTATGAGGGTCCTGACAGTACCTAGGTAAGGACTACTAGCCAGTCAGAAGCAGAGTATGAGGGTCCTGACAGTACCTAGGTAAGGACTACTAGCCAGTCAGAAGCAGAGTATGAGGGCCCTGACAGTACCTAGGTAAGGACTACTAGCCAGTCAGAAGCAGAGTATGAGGGCGTGTCCTGACAGTACCTAGGTAAGGACTACTAACCAGTCAGAAGCAGAGTATGAGGGCGTGTCCTGACAGTACCTAGGTACTATATATATATTAGGGTTGTCAAAATAATGCGTTAACAAGATTAACGCAGATTAATCCATTCCATATTGACATTTGCATACAGACGAAAATCTGGCTCCACTGATATGTCTGCTCTTCTCTCTGATGCTCTGAAACAGACGTTACAGGAAACACAAACCCTGCTGCATGTGACGCTAGTTAACACTATACTTGACAGCAGCTAACGTTAGCCTACCGCTAGCTAGTTAACACTATACTTGACAGCAGCTAACGTTAGCCTACCGCTAGCTAGTAGCTGATTAAACAGGGTTAAATGCTGACAGCTAACACTAAACGGTGTGACTGTGTTTTACTGTAGAGGATTCAACACCAGGATGTAACAATCTGCAGCTGGTCGGAGAAACAACACAGACGGGGCGTTCAATGAAACTGGTAAACTACAGCCTCGTGGTGCATTTGAAGTTATTGTAAATGTCCTTTTCCATCTGATGGTTGTTTTTGTCGTTCAACAGCAGTTTACTAGTGAAATAAGTTATTGTTATTGTTATACATTATTATTAATCATTTAATGTTGACCATATGGCCTTAGCAATAAACAAGCCGTTCTTTAATGTCACCAACTGTTGTTTAGTAACTTTTTATTTTTTTTATTTTTTTACTTTCTTAAAAAGTTTCGGTTCAGGCACCGTTAATTATGTATGAGATTAATTTAGATTAATTAATCACAGAGTATGTAATTAATTAGATTAAAGTTTTTAATCGATTGACAGCCCTAATAAACCTCTCCATCCACCTTATCGTGGTGGAGAGGTTTGTGTGTCCCTATGAACCTGAGGGCTGTGTTGTCTGGAGCTTTGTGCTCCTGGTAGGGTCTCCCAAGGCAAAGTGGTCTCAGGTGAGGGGCCAGACAAAGAATGGTTCAAAAACCCTATGAGTGACCGAGGTAGAGATGGAGTGACCGTGCCCAGAGGAAGCCCGGGGCCCCCGTCTGGAGCCAGGCCCAGATGGAGGGCTCGTCAGCAAGCGTCTGGTGGCCGGGTTTGCCACGGAGCCCGGTCGGGCACAGCCCGAAAAAGTTATGTGGCACCTATCTCTCCATCCCATGGGCCCACCACCTGTGGGAGGAACCGCTGGGGTCCGGTGCGCTGCCATATGGGTGGCAGTGATGGTCAGGGGCCTCGACGGACCAGACCCGGGCACCAGACGCTGGCTTTGGGGACGTGGAATGTCACCTCTCTGTGGGGGAAGGAGCCGGAACTTGTGCGGGAGGTGGAGCGCTACCGGTTAGATCTGGTGGGGCTTACCTCTACGCACAGTCTCGGTTCTGGAACCATACTCCTGGATAGGGGTTGGACTCTTTTCTTCTCCGGAGTTGCACAGGGTGTGAGGCGCTGGGCGGGTGGGATACTCACAAGCCCCCGGCTGAGCGCCGCTACGTTGGAGTTTAACCCGGTGGGCGAGAGGGTCGCCTCCCCTACGCCTGCGGGTTGTGGGGGGAAAAACTCTGACTGTTGTTTGTGCATATGCACCAAACAAGAGTTCAGAGTATTCGGCCTTCTTGGAGACCTTGAGTGGAGTCCTGCATGGGGCTCCAGTCAGGGACTCCATAGTTCTGCTGGGGAGGGACTTCAACGCGCACGTGGGCAATGATGGAGACACATGGAGAGCGTGATTGGGAGGAACGGCCTCCCTCATCTAAACCAGAGTGGTTGTTGTTGGACTTCTGTGCTAGTCATGGATTGTCTATAACGAACACCATGTTCGAAATATAGGGATGCTCATAAGTGTACTTGGTACCAGAGCACCCTAGGCCAAAGGTCAATGATCGATTTTATAATCGTTTCATCTGATCTGAGGCCATATGTTTTGGACACTCGGGTGAAGAGAGGGGCGGAGCTGTCAACCAATCACCATCTGGTGGTGAGTTGGGTCAGGGGGTGGGGAAGACTCTGGACAGACCAGGTAAGCCCAAAGCGGGTGAGTACGGGTAAGTGGGAGACAGCTGGAGGAGGCCCCTGTCCGACAGACTAATAGGGGCGGTGGAAGGAGCACTTTGAGGAACTCCTAAATCCGACTATCATGCCCTCTATGGTAGAGGCAGAGCTGGAGGATGATGGGGGGATTGTCGTCAATTTCCCTGGTGGAGGTTGCTGAGGGTAGTTAAATCAACTCCACAGTGGCAAAAGCCCCAGGAATTGATGAGATCCGTCCAGAAATGCTTAAGGCTCTGGGTGTGGAGGGGTTGTCTTGGTTGACACGCCTCTTCAACATTGCGTGGAAGTCTGTGACAGTGCCTAAGGAATGGCAGACCGGGGTGGTGGTTCCCCTTTTTTAAAAAGGGGGGACCAGAGGGTGTGTGCCAGTACAGGGTATCACACTTCTCAGCCTCCCCGGTAAAGTCTACTCCAAGGTGCTGGAAAGGAGGGTTCGGTCGATGAGTCGAATCTCAGGTTGAAGAGGAACAATGCGGATTCCGTCCTGGTCGTGGAACAACGGACCAGATCTTTACTCTCGCAAGGATCCTGGAGGGAGCCTGGGAGTATGCCCAACCAGTCTACATGTGTTTTGTGGATCTGGAGAAAGGCGTATGACCGGGTGCCCCCGGGAGATACTGTGGGAGGTGCTGCGAGAGTGCAGGGGTGAGGGGGTCCCTTCTCAGGGCCATCAATCTCTGTACGACCAAAGCGAGAACTGTGTCCGGGTTCTCGGCAGTAAGTTGGACTCATTTCAGGTGAGAGTTGGCCTCCGCCAGGGCTAAAGCTTTGTCACTAATCCTGTTTGTAGTATTTATGGACAGGATATCGAGGCGTAGTCGGGGTGGAGAGGGGTTGCAGTTCGGTGGGCTGGGGATCTCATCGCTGCTTTTGCAGATGATGTGGTCCTGATGGCATCATCGGCCTGTGACCTTCAGCACTCACTGGATCGGTTTGCAGCCGAGTGTGAAGTCAGGCTGGGAATGAGGGTCAGCACCTCTAAATCGGGAGGCCATGGTTCTCAGCAGGAAACCGATGGAGTGCCTTCTCCAGGTAGAGAATGAGTCACTTACCCCAAGTGAAGGAGTTCAAGTACCTTGGGGTCTTGTTCGCAAGTGAGGGACATGCGAGTGCGGTATTACATTCAATTTATCGCACCATTGTGACGAAAAGAGAGCTGAGCCAGAAGGCAAAGTTCTCAATCTACCGGTCAGTTTTTGTTCCTACCCTCACCTATGGTCATGAAGGCTGGGTCATGACCGAAGAACAAGATCCAGGGTACAAGCGGCCGAAATGGGTTTCCTCAGTAGGGTAGCTGGCGTCTCCCTTAGAGATAGGGTGAGAAGCTCAGTTATCCGTGAGGAGCTCGGAGTAGAGCCGCTACTCCTTTGCGTCGAAGAGCCAGTTGAGGTGGTTCGGGCATCTGGTAGGGATGCCCCTGGGCGCCTCCCTAGGGGAGGTGTTTCAGGCACGTCCAGCTGGGAGGAGGCCTCGGGGAAGACCCAGGACTA